>NC_061105.1:39735619-39896538 GCF_015104395.2 Macrobrachium nipponense
GAGGTTAATTTGTAGGAGTCAGATCCACAAAGCTCAGCGCATCAAAATTTCTAATTTTCAACCCCTAATACTTTCATATAAAAACCCCCCCACCATTTGGGAGCACCTTCCATGACACCCCTGTGGACTTCAAAGGTCCTGTGGACTTCAAAGGTTACTCTGCCTTGGGTAGGCGTCTCTATGAAGACTTTATTTATTTATTTTGCGGATGGAGCACCTACACTTACCTATCTATCCGTCTGTCGTGTCTATCTATCTATATGTCTGTCTAACCGTGCTATTTAAAAAGAAAGCACTAATGATCAGGAATACTGAACATTGTTAAGAGAAATAGTGTTGTTATGGGCCTTGTGAACACACACACACACACATATATATATATATATATATACTATATATATATATATATATATATATATATATATATATATATATATATATATATAATATATATTATATAAGTCATATCACATTTCCGTGATTCCAATTATACTATATCGAGCTACAATGTCCTTTAATATCTAATTTCGCTCTACCTCAGAATTAATATATTTTTCATATATGCTTAACCGAAGGGGAATTTTTTTCTCTGATAATATACTTGCCTGGACCAAGGCGCGAACCTATGGATCCTTTCAAATCCAAGAACGTCAGTGAAGCTTTACCTACTACACCACCGCGCGAAGCTAAAAGTTCATGTCGCCTCTCACCCTGAAATACCTTTCGCGCAGGTAATTAGTTGGTTTGGAGACAACATCAACCCACCTCGACTCCGGTAGCGTTTGTAGTGCTTTTGACAGCACGTAGCCAATCTATAAGTCATATCACATTTCCGTGATTCATATACATATATCGAGCTACAATGTCCTTTAATATCTAATTCGCTCTAACCCTCGAATTAAATATTTTTCATATATGCTTAACCGAATGGGGAATTTTTTTCTCTCGATATAGACTTGCTGGACCAGGGCGCGAACCTATGGATCTTTTCAAAATTCCAGGGAACGTTCAGTGACGCTTTACCTACTACACAGGAAATGTGATATGACTTATAGATTGGCTACGTGCTGTCAAAAGCACTACAAACGCTACCGGAGTCGAGGTGGGTTGATGTTGTCTCCAAAGCAACTAATTACCTGCGCGCTAAAGGTATTTAAGGGTGAGAGGCGACATGAACTTTTAGCCTATCGCGGTGGTGAAGTAGGTAAAGCTTCACTGGACCGTTACCTGGATTTGCAAAGGAATCCATAAGGTTCGCGCCCTGGGTCCAGGCAAGTCTATTACCGGGAAAAAAAAAAAAATTCCCCTTCGGTAAGCATATATGAAAATATATTATTTCCGAGGTAGAGCGAATAGATATTAAAGGCCATTGTAGCTCGATATATTTATTATATATATATATTATGTGTGTGTGTGTGTGTAATATTAATTATTTTTATATAGATATATATGCAGCATCATACAATAACCCTAAATGCACGAATTCGCGCAATTCCAAAACAAACTTGCATTGCATAGTTTCAGATTTCGTGTTTAATTTTATTTTAGATTTTGAACTGCGTTCTGTGATATTATTTACCCTTATACTACCCTTTATGTTCATTGTTACACGATTGTTCTAGTGTTTGCATACGCATAACTTTCAAACGCGTTTTGTTAAACTATTTCGTTAATTATTACGATTGAAAGAGTATGAACAAACGCGTTTAATGTGTTTCTGCTGATGAGGTTTGGTGGATAATTCGAACTGATATTTATAGAAATTGAATTTTAGTTTTCGTTGTAGTCATGATGAAAAAAAAATAAAAAGGTATGGTCGTTACATTTCAGTAAATTGCTGTATATAAATATGTTTTACCTGATTGTGTTTTATACTGTTTCATAATTGCTTGCAAATTATCAGTTATTTTTAGTAAATGGAAGGGAAATATATATATATATATATATATATATATATATATATATATATATATATATTATATATATATATATGATATATATATATATATATATATATATATATACATATATATATATATACTATATATATAGTATATATATATATAATATATATATATATATATATATATATATGTATATATTATATATATATATATATATATATATATATATATGTATATATATATATATATATATATATATATATTTATTTATTTTATTAACACAAATTTCGGTCATGCACCTACAGCGAGCTGGGGTTGGAAACAGGTAATAATTCCCAAAAATGAATTGAAACTCAGCGAATAACAGTCGGTGAAGAGAACACCGCTTCCAAGTCGCTGTCACGTTAAAGAAAAAAAAATAATCCCTGATTTTAATGTTTTTCTGCTGGCGCTGTCAGAAGCCTTCTCGTAATTAACCATACCTTTAGAAGTAGGTTCCCAACTGCCTTG
This sequence comes from Macrobrachium nipponense, assembly GCF_015104395.2. Classification (NCBI taxonomy): domain Eukaryota; kingdom Metazoa; phylum Arthropoda; class Malacostraca; order Decapoda; family Palaemonidae; genus Macrobrachium; species Macrobrachium nipponense. The sequence goes on from NC_061105.1 coordinate 39,738,034, forward strand.
CACTGCTTTCTGATATATCTCAAAATTTAAAAGTGAATATGTTTTTGAATAAAACTGAATTTTTTCCATACAATCTACATATGTTTGTGTGCGTTATTCCTGTGCCAAAATTTTTTTTGGTTTTATTTATTTTATCTATTGTTTTTCGTTTGAGGGACAAATTTGCAGGTGATTTTATTTCCTTTAAATCCTATGGAGAATTTCATTGTACGCAGAAATGCAATTATTATTTTATTGTGTTCCTTTTTTTGTTTTTTTTAACAGGAATTGTCATAGAATTTGAACTCGAGATAGAAAAAGTATCTCCTATTTATTTCGGTATGTATGACTTATATGGGGAGTACATTCCATCATCACAGCTTGGTGCTGGAAAACGCCCTGTTGTTAGTCATTATTTAGATATTTACGTGAAGTGTTGATTAAATGTAAAAAAAAAAAAAAAAAAAAAAAAAAAAAAAAAAAAAAAAAAAAAAAAAGAAAAAAAAACTTATCTGGGCCATTTGTTTCACGGTCCAAATAGTTTATCATGTTGTTTCCGGCAACTGGGTGGAAGCCATTTTCCATCATGAAATATACATACAAGCCTAGTTCAGCAAAGGCTCGGGGGAGGGGGGGGGGGGTGGGGGGGGGGGGCTGCTGCTGCTTGGGGGGTGGGGGGAGATGGAACCGAGAATCTAGTTCTCAGTTCTAAAACTCCAAAAAGTTCTATTTGCTCGTTGTTTACCTTTAAACAACAACAAATGAGGTTCCCGTTGGGGGGTTAGTGCCATCAGTGCACCTCATGCGATGCAGTGTGGGCATTGCTCAAGGTACTTTGCAACGTCCCTTCGTTCCTTTTACTGTACCTCCTTCACATTCTTTTTCTTCCACCTTCACCCTTTTTAAAACTATTGATTCATAGTGCTAGAGAGAGAGAGATAAAGAGAGAGAGAGACAAATATGTGACTCGAGCATACCCAAAAAAGGGGGCAGACTGACTGACTGACAGACAGAGACGTTCTATTCAGATCCTATGAATGATGGTGGTAAAATTACAATAATATGGATCATATAAATGAGGGTGAAATACATAAGGAGAGGAAGGTCATTATCTCTAGACATATTGATATTAAGGTAAATTTTGAATATACGGAATAAATATGGTTTAATGGAGGCAGAACACTTTTGAAGCTTATGCGCTGGAGAAAGTGATTACCGGAATAATCCGGATAAGAACATAATCCGGATAAAGGACGGTTTCGATTCATTATGATAGCAGTTATAATTACATTACCAATACTAATAATGACGGTGATCATGAATGCAAAACAAAAGGAAATATTTAGATGTAATTCAAAGAATTTTCATTTCATCTTGAGAGATTCATCAAACATTCATTATGGTAATATTATAATGATAACCATTCTATTAGCAGAAGTAGCTAGTTCCCTCGCTCGCCACCCCCTATCACCCCATCCCCCCACACCAAAAAAAGAAAGACGTAAAGATGAAGCAGAAATAAAGATGATGAAAGTAAAACTGATCGAAAGTAGGATGCATTTATCTAGACAAAGATGACTAGGCAGTACGGAAATCAAATAGTTAATAATGAAGATTAATTAATATTCATCAAACTACCAAAGAGAGACTGTAATTAGGTGGTTAAAGGAAAGAGAATAATTGACAAATTAGGACTCTGCTCATGAGAAGGAGTCATCCAACCACGATTTTATCTTTTTTTGACAAAAACCAAGTTGACACATAAAAAATTTCAGTAATTTAATGACCTCCAATGTCTCCTAAGAAATTAAAAAAAATCATTACATGTAATGGGAAACTTAAAGGAATCTGCCATGTAAGAGTTTCCCTAAACTTTGTTTATCCTGACTCGTTGGAAACATCTTACTTTTTGATCAGTGAAGGCGGTGATTAGAAAAGGCGCCACCGAGATCCAAATCACAGTCTTGAGACGAAAGCCTATGAGAAGAAGGGTGACGCAACACCTGTAGGTCGAGTTAGTTCAAACTGACGAAGGAAGAACTGAGTTGTGTATTATCTACAATTACTTTCTATTAAAGGAAGTTGAAAAAGGTTCGTTTGGGCTGAGGATTTATTCTTTTGGGCTGAGGGTTCCTCTTTGTGTTTAAGGTTCCTTCCTGTGGGCTGAGGGTTTTCTCCTTGAGGTTTAGGGTTCCTCTTGCGAGTTGAGGATTCTTACCTTTTGGTTGAGGGTTTCTCCTTGTGTTTTAGGGTTCTTCCTTGTGGATTGATGGTTCCCTCCTGTGGGTTGAGGGTTGTTCTCCTTGTGGTTTAGGGTTCCCTTGCGAGTGAGATTCTTACCTTTTGGTTGAGGGTTTCTCCTTGTGTTTAGGTTCTTCCTTGTGGATTGATGGTTCCCTCCTGTGGGTTGAGGGTTGTTCCTCCTTGTGGTTTAGGGTTCCCCTTGCGAGTTGAGGGTTCTTACCCTTTGGTTAAGGGTTTCTAATTTTGAGTTGAGGGTTCTCCCTTTCCCCCTTGTCCCCCTTTCTTCGCTTCCTCTGTTACAATCTTTACCTCTTTTCTTATTCCATATGTCGATCTTTTTGTTATAGTTTCATTGTTCTTCCAAAAAGAAGAGAGGGAGGAGTAGAATAGCGGAGGAGGAGGAGAAGGAAAACTTCTCTCTTTTGCTCCATTCTCCTAGTCTGACGCTCTCCTCGGCAAGTGCCTTTAGTTAACCTACAGCGCACCACGTGAGGTGTACTGACGGCACTCTCCACTAAGGGATCAGAAGGAAGAATGATTTTCGCTGTATTTCACGAGAATTAGCCTCAATATGCCAGTTACTTTTCGTTTGTTTATACTTTTCATCTTTCTTTACCTGTGCCTCTCACCTCTCGAATACATTTTCTCTCTCCTCCTCTCCTCCTCCTCCTCCTCCTCCTCCTCCTCCTCCTCCTCCTCCTCTCCCAAGGCAAAATAAGAAATTTCATTTAAGTCAAATAATCACCTTCTTCCCCGGAGAAGACTGAGCTGTCTGTTGTGATCGGATTCATTTTCCATGATGGATGTTTCCTGGAAAAGGAAATTCTCTCTCTCTCTCTCTCTCTCTCTCTCTCTCTCTCTCTCTCTTCTCTCTCTCTCATCTCCCTTCCCCTCCCCCGGGCTATATTCGCCGTTACATTGCTGAAGACCAAAAGCGTTTAAATTGACTTTTCATGGTGGACTGTCTTTCGGTGAAATTATTCACCAAAAGTCGTTTTAAAATGTTCTTCGATAATGTCGCCATTTTATCCGACTGATGCGAGGACTTGATTATAGTGAGAGAAGGAATGATAGTATTATTAATCGTAATGATAGTAGCGTTAAAATTCCGTAGTATGTGTTAGAGGTACTTCTGATGGGGCTTGTATGAATACGTGCATGGAGCTGGAAAACTGGAAGTTTTCCTGCGTGAGAATAAAACCAGCTGACGTGAAGGAGGCTTTAATCTCTCTCTCTCTCTCTCTCTCTCTCTCTCTCTCTCTCTCTCTCTCTCTGCTGAAAATTATGAAACACGAATACAAGGTCGAAGACTCAATCCAAATACATCCAATCCATCACGCATCTTTTGAAACGAGATATCCTGGAGAGAGAGAGAGAGAGAGAGAGAGAGAGAGAGAGAGAGGAGAGAGAGAGTTTTATATACCTGACGTCGTGAATTCATGTCCTTTGCAATAAAGGGAGACAGCTCTCTGTAGTTCACGGTTCCTTTACTTCCGGGAGATGAAAAGATTCCTCCCATCTGATTTTGACTTCGCCTTTATGAGGACATTAAGAAAGCCTTCTGGATATCCAGATCATAATTATATATATATACATATATATATATATATATATATATATATATATATATATATATATATATATATATAATTATGATCCGGATATCCAGAAGGCTTTCTATATATATATATATATCATATATATAATATATATATATATATATATATATAATATATATATATATAATTATATATATATATATATTGTATGTATGTTTATGTATACGAGGTCACCTTCTATTATGGTAGTATTACTATTGCATAGATTTAGATCAATTTGCATACTTTTGTTTGTACAAACGAATAATAACACTGCACAAACTAGAAGGATCCCAAGATTCTTCAGTACGAAAGAACAATATTCCCTTAGAATTCCAACTTCCATTTCATATCCAGCGAATTTCCATCTGCATCGTACTTTTCCCTTCATGAAATATTCATTTTCATCCCGAAGTCCTAAAGGACCCCCACTTGAACCTGTCTCATGTTCAATAAACAGACATATGTCACTCTTTTATTCTCAATTTTTTTACCGAGAGTTGCTTGCAGCTTTGTGTAATCCTTTGTATTTAGCAAACATTTTTCTCTCATTTTTTTTGTTCCGAACATTTTCAGGGCTGTTGCCTTTTAAGAATATTGCCTTGTCATGAAATATTTTACTGCCAGAGTAAAAACATTAGAGGAACGTAATTAACTGTCAGATGAAATCCATGCAGAGAGCATTTAATATTCGAGCAACATTATATTCCTGTCTCTGTAATATTCTGTTTTTTGTCACCTGATGCAAACATTCGTATTTTTATTTATAAAAGGATAGAAAAAGCCTTATTGCATTTGTCGGTCTCATTCTAAATGAAAACATGATGTCATATGCTCACTGTCTTCTATAGAAGCGATCAAAAATGACTAAATTAATAAAAATAAAAATTATAATCAAGCAGAGTTAGGAAATATATTTAGTCTTATTTTCTTGCAAACGCATGTTGACTAGATACTGCCACCGTTATGGAGATAATAGTGTTTTAATTATACAATTATAAAATTGCCTCAAATAATAATAGAAATTATATTAGACCATTGTTGTCTTTCATAGTTATAGTATATGGCTGCACATTCGATTTATTATTATTGTTTTAATATCAAACTAGTTCAATGGAGAAAAAATTAATCTTGAATGAAAGGCGGAAATAGAGACGTATAGTTAAAGAAGTCAGACAGCTATATAAGTAGAAGGGGACTAGATAAAAGGACATACATTAAAAAGCAACAATAATGCAGTATTGCCCAATGGAACAGTTATTTAGTCATTTTTGACCGCTTCGTTCTATAGTAAGTGACAGTAAGCATATGACGTGATTTCATTGAGAATGAGACCGACGAATACATAAGGGCTTTTTATATCCTTCTATAGAGTTTGCCTGATGAACTTGAGGTCAAATACGAATTTAATTTTCAACAGAAAATTGAAACGACTTCCGAGGTAAAATACGATGTTTGCCATCAGATGAGAAAAAACAGAAAATAGCAGACATGAATATGATGTTGCTCGAATATGAAATGCATTGTGCGTGGATTTCATCTGACAGTTCATTCAGTTCCTCTTTAATATTTTAACACTGCCAGTGAAATATTTCATGACAAGGCAATATTCATAAAAGGCAACAGCCCTGAAAATGTTAGGAACAAAAAAAATAAGAGAAATATGTTTGCTAAATACTAAGGATTATATAAAGCTAAAAGCAACTCTCGATCAAAAATTGAGAATAAAAGAGTGACGTATGTCAATGAATAAATAAATAAATAAATAAATAAACACACACACACACACACACACACACACACACATATATATATATATATATATATATATATATATATATATATATATATATCGTGTGTGTAAATTCTTAAAAATTCAAAGTAGATGCACGTGACTTCAGTATAAAAGCGAATACCACAGGAAAATGACAGGCAGAAATAGAGTGCCAAGCACGTTCATGTTGAATAACGCATCGTGGGGGCATAAATGAGACGGAGTTGAAAAGATTACAAGGTAAACAAAAAGAACAAGAATACACCAAATGGTTAATTGTCGAACGGTAATAAACAAAGAGATAATCCGGGATCACGAGGTCACAAACTAAAACCTTGAAACCCAAAAGGACTTTTGTAGATGTAGGATAGAAAAGCGCCATGGAAACATTTTACTTAACTAATAACAAACTTGAATTTAGTAAGCATAATATCCTCAAATTATTGAATGATGAAAAGTTTTTAGGAATTCCTAGAATTTTACAGCTTAAAACATAAATGTTGTTTTCAATGATTTTAATGTTAGGAGTTGAGTGATAAAATATTCTCCTAAATATTTTCTGGGTGCATATATGAAGTTCCTTGGATAAAGTGTGATATTACGAACAAACCGGAAAATCACTTTCACAACGAATCAAGCAACACCAATATTCCTCTGTGAGAACTTCCCAAATATAGAATGCATTATTTGTACATATGAGAGATTTATTAGATCTTCTTATCAACTGGAGTGAAGCAAGCTCCTTTGTCCCGTGTAATGACACAGTTATAAGGAATATCATTGAATCTCGTTTCATCAGATCAAATAATGGAAGTGTTTTAAATTTAAGTCTTGGTTTGTTTAAACTTGGTCTCGTAATTAAAAATTTTGTTGAATAATATAAGCAAGAAAATCAGTATTCAGTTTTATACACATTTTTGGATTTTGTATGGCCAAGCTTCTGCTATATCTCTTATGGTTCAATTTATGGTTTTAGTTTGTGACCGCGTATTATCGGATTATCCTGGATTATCTCTTTGTTTATTACCCATTGACAATTAACCATCTGGTATTTCTTGTTCTTTTTGTTTACATACTTACATTCATAAATATATCATAGAAAAATAACCTCTTCAATTATTCATAGATCAACTGACATTTGTTTCAACAAAAAAAGGCCCAAACCGATTGCTAACAAAAGTAAATGCAAGACCAGTTCTTGCTTAAAACTCTTGCAAAATCACCCTGTAAAAACTCGATTAATCATTTGCGTGACCAAACAATTAATTAGTTCCTTTTCGTTGTCCAAAACGCTTGCAGATATTATCTACCCAGCTACAAGTTGAAACTTTTAAATAAAACTCCTGACATGGACAGCTGCCTGTTTCGGAACCGTCCCAGATTGGATTTTCGGTCGAAGACAGTCGCTTATTCCCCTTGTACAGAGAGCTCCATTCACACACACACGCACACACACACACACACACAGATTCTTTGTCAGTCTCGTTCAAAATAGACATAGCTTTTCAAGAGGACAGAAACACATGCAGGTGATTATGATCTCTAAATGGATTCTACGTTTTTCAGCCTCTGTCATTCCATTTGTTTATTAGGTAAATGGTTGTGCGTATTTTCGGGCGCATGTGTAAGCTTGTTTATAAGCAAAAAATGCGCAATGCTGCGTATGTACGTAAACGGACATTCGCAAGCAGAGGCAAGCATAGAATGGATGTAGTTTGTCTTCCCGAAACGTCTGAGTGTTAATCAAGACAGGTTTCTCACTTGTTACGGTGAGTTAGAGTCTGAAAGCCTCGATGAAGACAGGACTCCATGTGTGTCCAGGCCAGGAACCTCCCTGGTTCCTCGTCGTTAATTGCAGCGTTGTAAAGTCCTCGTTTGAAAACCGGGGAAATGTTTTGAAGTTTCCGTTGAGAAACTGGTTAGGAATATATTATGCATCATCTTGCTCATTCATTGATATAATCGCAGAATGTCTGTGGCCTGATTTGAACCAGAGAAGGTAAAGGAGATATTTTATGGTTAACATTACATTCAGGACTAAATCTTAGAAAGAAACCTTTTGCGGTTCATCTCTGAAGTAAACAGCCAAATTTCGAGGTTAAGGTTAACCTGGTTGGTTTAGATTCACCGTGAATTGGTTTAATATTATAATATATCTATATATATTATTATATATATATATATATATATATATATATATATATCCTAATACATTCTTATATATATATATATATATATATATTATACTTATATTATATATATTATATATATAGTATTATATATGTTATATTATATATATATAATTTATGTAATATATATGTGAACAACTGAAAAACACTGATGTTTCATTTGATATAGTGTAAACATTATAGAAATAAATCTCTAAAGGTAGTACATACGCAAACGCACGCACTCACCCGAGTTAGGTATTCATGTATATGTGTGTGTACGAGTATGTAGTGATGTCTGTATATAAATATATATTTCTATATATATATATGTGTGTGTGTGTGTGTGTATGTGTATATATATCATTATATACACTATATTCATATATATATATATATATATATATATATATATATATATATATATATATAGAGAGAGAGAGAGAGAGAGAGAGAGAGAGAGAGAACCACAATGCATTTCATAGGGAACAGGCGACCCCAAATACCCTTGGTCCCATCGTACATTGCGCGGGAAACTAATGCCTGTTACTGGTTTGTTGAGTCCCATGACCTCATTGCCCATCTCATTTGGGAAACCTCATTACTGCAATGCAATTTCCGATTGTTTATTATGGTTGAAGTTGGGGGGAAAATTCTCGCGATTGAGGTGAAGCAATCACGAATATTTTGGGAGCGTGATGCGATGCTTATGATAATAGCAAGTAATAATGTTTTGTGGTGGAAGATGAAATTTGTACAGTGAGCAAGGGACTGCCAAGGAAATCTTTAATTTGTTAAAAAAGAAATTATTTTCTGTAAAAGAAGACTATTGAGATGGCTTTGTTCGTCCGTCTGCACTTTTTCTCTCCGCCCTCAGATCTTAAAAACTGCTGAGGCTAGAGGGCTGGAAATTGGTATGTTGTTCATCTGCCCTGCAATCATCAATCATACCAAACTGCAGCCCTCTAGCCTCAGTAGTTTTTATTCAAAAATTAAAGGTAGCTATGATCGTGCACCTGGCACTGCTATACTGCCGACAGTATTATACGCTGTGTAGAAAATTCGATTGCACCGAAGAAACCTCGGCGCATTTTTTATTTGTTTCCTTTCTTAATCCTTAGGGCCGTATTTTTAAACTACCACCTTCAATCTTCGATGAAGAGGCTACTCGTGAAATCTTTTCGTGGAGCAGTATTATAAAAAAAAAGAGGCGAAGCGCTTTCATGAAGAACTGCGGGACGGTTGGTACGCTTTAAGTGGTAAACAAACAGTCTCATGCAAGCGCCTCCGTGGCGTGGTCGGTATGGTGTTGGCTTATCACCTCGGTGGCCGCGAGTTCGATTCTCGGACATTCCACTGAGGGGTTAGAGATGTGTATTTCTGGTGGTAGAGATTCACTCTCGACGTGGTTCGGAAGTCACGTAAAGCCGTTGGTCCCGTTGCTGAATAACCACTGGTTCCATGCAACGGAAAAAGACCTTACAAAAAAAAAAAAAAAGAACATCTCATTCAGATTGGAAGACGGCAATTCTACTTCTGTCCTACTTTATGCATATATATATATATATATATATATATATATATATATATATATATATAGATATATATATATATATATATATATATATATATATATATATATATATATATATATATATATATATATAAACTTCAACACGTACACAATTGTTTTGTGCAATAATACAATTACTGCAGCAGAGTCCACCTTACTTTACAGCTAAGCCCGCCTACTGATTACGTCACGACCTTTCCTTGAAGCTGATTGGTTGGAACTAGTTTCGGAAAGTTCGTCAATCCGCGGTTCTTTTCATCTTCGTTTATTTGGCAATGGTTGTTTTGCCGAACTAAAAAGCGTTGTGCTGATTATAGTTTAATCCAAGAGGAGGTGAAAGACGATTCTGTTACAGCTGTGAAGTTCATACACACCGGCAGCCAGGAACTTGGGAACGTGAGGTCTCTTAAGTACAAAGACAGTCTTTTCCAAGTATGCAAATAAGACCATTTGCACTGAAGTACTGAAAAAAATGGACTACTAAAATATTTGGCATGCTTACATTATGTGATTCTCTTTTAATTTTACAAAAAATATACGAAGTGTTTAGCGAAGAGGTGGTGAAGGCTACATCTTCGCTGCTTCGCGGCATAATAACACCATTTCAGCCGTGAAGACCTTCTTCGTCGAAGATGTCAGTTTAAAATTACGGTCCTTAGGCCCGTACTTTTAAACTACCATTTCCGCTTCAATGAAGAGGCTCCTCGTTAAATGTCTTCGTCAGGCGGTATTTTAAAAACATCGACGAAGCTCTTCTAGGAAGAGTAGTTGTACGGTACGAAGGTATGCTGGAAGAGGTCAACAAACACCAGTGCTTCCACTTTAGGGTAAAATACACTAATTTAGGGTAATCAGATTTAAGTTAGACTCGTTAATGCAAATGGTCATTCGAATTCTTGGTATTTTGAGATTTGATTTTCTTTTTTATCACATTTTTCCTTCTTATTTTCCTGTTTTATTTCGTGTCTGTTCAATAATCTTCATTTTCTATTAACTTTCAGACTGTTTTTGCAGTTACCATATTTTATATAAATTAATGATTTTTCATTCTGTAATATGAAAATTTTTCCTAGCAATTATTATTATTATTATTATTATTATTATTATTATTATTATTATTATTATTATTATTATTATTATTATGAAAATGAGTCTAACGATTTATTAATGCCAAAACTTTAAAACGCAAAAAAAAAAAAAATAATAATAAAATACTAATTTTCGTAAATTTTAACTTTTGTTCTATCTCCCTTGAGCATAAAAAACTCAGTACATCCGCTCCTTGTCATGTAATGGATATGTGTTTACCTTTTTGTGGGTGTGGGGGTTGTGTTTTGAGGACTGGCTCAGCTCAGATTATTTACTGCCCAGGGCGGAAGCAGGGTATAAATCCAGGATAAGATCAAGTGTCACTTTGCTTGCATAACGCCGATGGGAACTGGGAAGTGAGAGGGGGGAAGTATTATATATATATATATATATATATATATATATATATATATATATATATATATATATATATATATATATATATATATATATATATATATACATAAATACATACATACATACATATATATGTATGTATATATACGTATATATATATACATGTTTGTGTGTGTATGTATGTATATATATAATGGTGTGCGTGTGTTTGTGTGCGCGTGTATACGTATTAAACGCCAAATTATCGTCCACGATGGAGACATAATCTGAAAGAAAGGCTTGAATTTCAGTTCTGTAAACCCACCTCCTGAAGTAGGCTCATTCACCAGCCTTCTCCGTAGACTGACCCAGTGTTTTTCCATAATGGGAGGTTTTCCAGTTCAAATCAAAGATCCCGGGCTGACCTATTGCTGTTGGTGACACCGGAACAAAAATGGACGAATTTCACGCTGGCTTTATGGCGAGAATTATATACATATCACGAGCGCTTTTATCGTTAATGAGTATACCGATGACGGCATAATGGCAATTATCACTGCAACTAATATCAGTGCTATACCGTCGGTCGAGGGAACGACAGACAGACAGACAGACAGGAGGCGCAGAGAATCCATTTGTGGCTTAATGTTTTAACTTAAAAACAAATAAATCCGTTTAATTACCCCGACTTTACAAAATCAACAGGAATGTGCTCAGAAGAGTTGTAAACAACTTATGGTATTTTGTAATAGCTTAGTGTGTAAATCTTCGCATCTTTGTTATAAACAAAAAAGACAAGTTGTACAATAGATAATGACTGGTACGATGGTTAAGAATATATGTCAATGCATATATATGTATATATATATATATATATATATATATATATATATATATATGTGTGTGTGTGTGTGTGTGTGTGTGTGTGTGGTGTTGTGTTCTGCGTACACCTAAGTACGACATAAGTTCGAATAAAGTTGAATAGTCAAAAGCAATACTCATGATTTCGACTCCAGCACGGAAATCATCGACATTTTTCAATATAAGTGTCTCATATCTCTGACAGTAATTGTCCTCTGGAAATACTGAGACTCCTGCTAAAAAGAAAAAAAAATAATAATAATCCTTAGAATGTATTTGGTCGCTGCCAGAAGTAAAATAAATGATTCAGTATTTCTGTTTACAACGCTGCACAACGCCCAATAATTCAGTTCAATTTAGTTCGATTAAACGCAATATTTCTGTATAAAGGTCTGGAAATGAGTTAGTAACATAAATCCCCGGTCACAATTTTGTATGGTTGCCATGACTACGGCTTTGCCAAAGAATCGCGAAAATAACTTTCGGGGTCAGTTCAAAAGCGAGTGACGAAAAAATGTGCATCAGTTTTCAACAACTTGGATTCATTCTACAGGGGAAGGAAGGGCTCCCGTCGAATCGTATCCGTTCATTCGATGTAAACATAATGGAAACCATTACAGTGTTATAAAGCAGGGAATTATTCTCCTAAAAGCAATAGGTCTGGCAGCTATCTGCAAAAGCTTTCAAGCCTTCGGCATCAGTAGGAATGATTTAAATACATTCTTATGGTACCCAGGTTTAGCTTTTGAGTTCATGACAATATGACTGAACGTTCGCACGAATGTTTCGAATTGGGGATGTTTGCTTGAAATTGTTTACAAAAGGAAGGTGTTTGTTTACTGCTGTTTCCTGTTTTCCCGAGACGTCCCAAAGCTTTGTTTACTTGCCAAAGTTTGCAAACTCATAAACAAGTTTAAATTTTATCACCTTTTCCCGTCCCCAGAACACAGACGAAATTAATACATTAAAGATGAAATCAATTCTCTCTCTCTCTCTCTCTCTCTCTCTCTCTCTCTCTCTCTCTCTCTCTCTCCCTTATATTGCATTCCAATTCTTCTGCATGGGCCAACATTCCACCCTTCTTCATATCCAACCCTTCTTTGTCCTTTAGCGCCGTTTACTTCTTTTCATTTCATTACCAGTACAATATTGACCCTTTTTATTGCATTTCATTAGTTTTGGTATGGTGCATCTCTCTCTCTCTCTCTCTCTCTCTCTCTCTCTCTCTCTCTCTCTCTCTCTCTCTCTCCGCCAGCGAATCTCAAGATCATAAAACTGGTTAAAAAAAAACGCTCGCTAATTGGAGTGGAGTTTATTCCTCTTAAGGATCCCACTAAATTCTCTGAAGATTTTGATCCGTTGTGAGGATCAAGTAGTGGTTTGATAAGAGCACAACGGCGGAATATTTTTTATCTTCTCTGAATCTGAGTTATTATACCATAGTATATCTCGTAGGTAGGTTAGTGCCGTCAGTGCACCTCATTCGGTGCAATGTAGGCAAGCATTACTTAAGGTTCCCTTGCAGCGTCTCCTCGGCCCCTAGCTGCAACTCCTTTCATTCCTTTTACTGTACCTCCGTTCATATTCTCCTTCTTCTTTCTTACTGCCCACCCTCTCCTAACAATTGTTTCATAGTGCAACTGCTTTGAGGTTTTCCTCCTGTTACGCCTTTCAAACCTTTTCACTGTCAATTTCCGTTTCAGCGCTGAATGGCCTTAGTTGCCCCAGTGCTTGGCATAATACCAAAAATCTATACAAATCATATCAAATTATATTATATATCACCATTAACTTACGTACATTTTAATATTATATATATATATATATATATATAGATATATATATATATATGTATATATTAATATGAATAGCCTACATAGTGTTATATGATGTACAGGGGTGTCAATAGTCCCATTACCATTACAAGTATTTATTGCTTGTAATGGCACTGGGACTTTATACACACCCTGTATATGTAACGTTCCCAAGACACGGTGCCTTTAAGTATACCTGTGGTTGGTCGTCGTAATGCAACTTATATATTGGAATCAAAACGTTTCGGTTTCTTTGGGTCTTTGCCTTTGAACACTTATAGAACAATAAGAACAAACCGTCCACATAACAAACAAGCTTTTAGAGCCATTCCAGAGCATTGCTGCTAACAGGACCATCACCTGAACACGGACTTATTTATTTATTTATTCATTTCTTTATTTGTTTATTTATATTTATTTATTTATTTTTTATTTATTTATTTATTTATTTATTTATTATTTATTTATTTATTTATTTATTTATTTTGGTATTAGCCAGTCAGTTCAGTGTTACTGCGCTCACCGCTTTTGAGAGCAGAACCATCACTTTTGTAATAATGAACGACCAGATGAGTTGCTTGGGTTTCAATTCTGTCTATCTTTAAGTAACTATCTTCATATTTTGCCTTTGATTCCTCTCTTGACTGTTGCTTTTATTGATTAAACGGTATTCTTCCATTTTAATTCTCAGTAGTTATTTCTGATGTATCTTATTAATGTTGATTATTTCGTATTTTTATTGGGTTGTGTTTTGTTTTTAAGGGAATTGTATTTATCTGTTTTAGATGATTGCTGATGGGGTATGTTACAGCCCCGAAACTAGTCGCAATAAGAACTGTTTGCTTAAGTACTGGTCTACCTATTCCTTGTATATATATATCTATAATATATATATATATATATATATATATACATATATATATATATACACATTATATATATTATCTATTTAATATATATAATTATATCTAATATATATATTATATAATATATTTATTTATATGTACTATATATATATGTACACAGCACAGCAAGAATCGAAGTCAGGTGGCTGAGGTTCAAAACGTTGCTAAACAAATCGAAGTCGATTCTTGTGTTTATTGTTTTTTTTTCCTTTGTTCTGTCATTCTAAATATGACCCAGGGAATCTGTATAATAATAAGGTCCAAATTTCAGGGAATGTGTACTTACCCTGAAAATTTTAGGGAATATACATATTCCCCAAGTGAATCAGACATTATACACATTCCCTGAAAATATCAGGGAAATATATATTCCCTGATTTTGCAGATTCACTGTAACATGTATATATATATATATATATATATATATATATATATATATATATATATATATATATATATATGTATATATATATATATATATATATATATATATATATTATATATATATAATATAAATATATATCTATATATATGTGTGTGTGTGTGTGTGTGTGTATGTATGTATTTATGTATATATACATACCATATATTATTTATTTGTATATCTGTATTACCATCAGAAAAATATTTTTCAATAAATCAGTCGATCGACAAAACAGAAAATGAATCTAAAATTACTTTATTAATGTCCGCGTATTTCATTTCCATTCCTTTGACGCTGCTTACAATATTCAGCATTTTAATTAGCGCAAAATTAAGTGGGCTTCTCTGCTCTGAATTAACCACGGTTTGGGACGAGAAAAAAAAAAAAACGCCAATATAATGAAGTTACAAAAAGACCAAAAATGGCCGAGGTTGGTGGGATGTAAGGTATGTCTGCGCCATATGCGCCTGTAGGTACAATACATCTAGTTTATTCCTTATTGCTTACTCGGGGAGTAAGCCTACAAACTACTTTGTTGCTGTTGTTTTTTGGTGGGTGGGGGTGTAGGAAAGTCCTATGGAAGAGACTACAAAGGTCTAATTCGCGTTGAGTTAAAGACAAAGGAATTTTAATTTTAGGATATGATATTTAAGTTTTATTTATTAGAACAGAAACATTATTTCTGATAAAATAGAGCGCATTTATTTTAATTTTCGTTGATGAAACAAGGTTCTATTTGACCCTAGGTTTTAGCATGTTTTAGGTTATTTGGTGTACTGAATTTAGGCCGTTTCTGTTTGATTATTTCTTTTTCCACTTTAAATGAGAGCATATGAATGTGTTTAATTTCTGTTCTTAGTATAATTAGTACTAAATATGATTATTGGTTACGAAGACCACTTCACGTTAGGTTAGGAATATATTGTTTACAGCTTATGTGCGATGGGAAAATCTTGCATATATATAGATAGATAGATAGATAGATAGATATGAAATTGGTAAACAAACAATTTACAGAGACTTAGTATGATTGTGATGGTGGAATTGAATTTGACATAAACAAAAAACCTGTAAGAAAAGGGGAATAATATAATATACAATACAAGTATATATGTATTTAATTATATTATATAATATATATATAATATATATATATATATAATACATATATATTATATATATAATATATATTAATATATATTATTTATTGTTTTAATCGGATTATATATAATATTATTATAATAATATATTATATATAATATAAATATACATTATACATATATTATATATTATTATTATATATACATATAAATATTATATATATATATAATTATTATAATATGATATATATATATATATATATTATAATATATATAATATATATATATAATATAACTCTTTTGCATCGAGCACCATCAATATCTTCCTGTTGGAACTCATTTTATGGCAATATATATATATATAGTATACTATATATATATATATATATATATATATACATATAGATATATATATATAAATATATACTATATACATCTACATACACTATATATATATATATATATATATATATATATATATATATATATATATCAGGAGACAGAGGAAGGCGACGGCCAGTAGGACACATCAGCGTGAAGGTGGACTATTAGAAACGTTGCAATTCATTTCAATTATATTTTTTGTATTCGTTTCTATATGTTTTTTTTAATTGTGTTTGTAATTATAAATGTTGAATTTTAGAGTAATTTTGAAAGTAATTTTTTAAGCAATTTTAAAGTAATTTTTATTTATTGTTTAACAGATTCCCTAAAGATGTAATAATGATATTACGAAACGTAGGATATAAGAATTGAAATGAATTGCAACGTTTCTAATAGTCCACCGTTCAACGCTGATATATATCAAATATATATATATAAATAATATTATAATATATATATTATATGGTTTTATCTATATATAATATATATTTATGTTATATATATAATTATTATTATATGATATATATATATATATATATAGTATAATCGGTAATAATACATACAGATTAGTTTATAATGATTTCTTTACACACACACACACACACACATATATATATAATATATATATATATATATATATATATATATATATATGTTTGTGTGTGTGTGTCTGTGTGTATCTGTGTGTATCTTTGCAAATATATTTTGACCTAACAACTTAAGCATTTAACGAATTCCTCCCGTTTCTATTTATGCTTGTCTTAGGCTCAGCTGTCAAGTCTTGCCACAAAACTTTGTTTTAAATTTGTGATTTTGACTGGTAACATTTTTTTTTTTTTTTTCCAAGACTTATCTGTTGTTATTTCTGAGGACTTTCTTACGTTTTTCAAAGGATCTGACTTCTTGTGAAACTTTTTTTTCCTAAAAGGGTTCTCCAACATCAACACAAATAAAGTGACTGAAAGGCGATCGTCGTTGCCAATGAAGTCCTACGTCAGGACGTAAAAAGACCTGATTAATCAGAGGCATTCATCAACGCTCCACTCGTCACGAAGGGCGCTATTTCTGGGTCGACTGATCTCGCGTCTTGAGATTAGGAGACCTTAAATATGAAGAACGAATTCTGCATATTCGAAATTATTTTCGAACATATGAACTCTCTCTCTCTCTCTCTCTCTCTCTCTCTCGTCGTGAAATTAGGAGGCGTCAAATTTGTAAATACTAGTTCTGCATGTATGTTCATATACGTTTTCTCTCTCTAGTGAAGTTAAGATCCGTAAAATTATGCGCTGGTTTTGCATATTAGGGTTTATTTTTATGTAAGTTCCACCCACCCCGCCCCATCTCTCTCTCTCTCTCTGTGTTTGCCTGTCTATCTGTCTGTCTCTCTGTCTATCACCTCGTGCGTTTTCCACGTAAAACTCATAATATATCATCGTGGATTTCTCAGACCTGTCATTTCAACCGAGACTTTTTATTCCAAACGCGACCCAGGTTTTAGAATTCGGTCCAAGTTCCACGAGACGTCTTGGTTGCTCTCCCTTCTCTCCATCTCTGGTATTCATCACTCATTTTTTTTTTTACTTTTGTAAGAAAATACAACGTTAAGACAAGTCCCAGGCTTGACGAAAACAAGTAAAAATTGCGCCGAGGCTTCTTCGGCGCTATAAGTTTTTTGTACAGCATATAATGCTGTATGAATCCCTCAGCCACGGCACCGTGGTGGTCTGTGTGCCAGACGCATAATTATGGCTAACTTTAACCTTAAATAAAATTAAAACTACTGAAGATAGAGGGCTGCAATTTCCTATATTTGATGATTGGAAGGTAGATGATGAATATACCAATTTGCAGCCCTCTATCCTCAGCAGTTTTTAAGATCTGAGGCGGACAGAAAAAGTGCTGACGGACAGATAAAGCCATTTCAATAGTTTCTTTATAGTAAATTAAATATTCGTTTAATTTCATTTTCTATCCTGAACTTGGTAGCCTCTGTGCCTCTAAGATGTTAATATATGCAAATAGTTAAAGAACAAAACCTAGACGGATTCTTTGTGGCATTTTAAACTGGAGCAAAAAAAAATTAAATTTAATTCGACATTCAGTCCTAAAATTGATAGGTCCATTTCATCATGCTTTCAGAGTTTCGGATTTGAGCACAATGGCGTAATTACGATGAATGTTTGTCATTAATTCTCCTGAATTCATTGATTTGGAGCTTTTCCTGCATTTATTTTTCACGGTTTACACTGTAGTTATTTGTGACCTTCGAGTCCTATAGTAGATTCACTTCACCATACCTATGTGAACTCTCGAGAGAGAATGAGAGTTTTCAGCCCTTTAATTGGCTTATCAACAGCCAATCAGGAGCGTCGTAAGGAACGTTGCTGGGCATGAGATGCACGGGTGAAATGAATCCACTATAGGATTGATACTTGAAAACTAATAACCATAATGATAACTTCTCATTGTTTGTTCTACTTAATTGTATTATTTACTAGATTTTTGTTTAATATTTTGTTGATAATTCCAACCCTTTCAGTTTTCTTTAGTGACTAGCAAAAGTTCTGTATTAAGATAAAGGTATGAAAATAAATGTGATTTAGGATCAGATTTGATGGAAATCCATTACAAGTTATCAGTGGACAGAGAGACCTTACCTTACCTTAGAGACCTTACATCTTGTTCGGGTTGCCCCAGGTCCCTCAGTGTGAGGCACCTCTAATGTCTACCAGAGAGTTGCTAGTACATCTTCCGGTATATTTTGCATCTTCCAATCTTGGATGGTCCTGGGATGCAGTTTAGATATTTGTCGAGCTTATTCTTAAACATCTACGCTCACTCCTGATATATTCCTCAGATGAGCTGGCAACGCATTGAAATAGACGCTGCATTATCGATGCTGGTGCGTAGTGGATTAGTGTCCTGTGTGCTTTCCTTATTTTTCCTGGTATAGGTTTTGGGCACTATTAATCTACCTCTGCTTGCTCTTTCTGATATTTTTAGTTCCATGATATTTTTCTGCTATTCCTTCTATCTGTTTCCATGCCTGAATTATCATGTAGCGTTCTCTTCTCCTTTCTAGACTATATAATTTTAAGGATTGTAGTCTTTCCCAGTAGTCAAGGTCCTTAACTTCTTCTATTCTAGCTGTAAAGGACCTTTGTACACTCTCTATTTGTGCAATATCCTTTTGATAGTGTAGGTACCATATCATATTGCAATATTCAAGTGGACTACGAACATATGTTTTATAAAGCATAATCATGTGTTCAGCTTTTCTTGTTTTGAAGTGCCGTAACAACATTCCCATTTTTGCTTTACATTTTGCCAACAGAATTGCTATTTGATCATTGCATAACATGGTTCTATTCATCATCACACCAAGGTCTTTAACTGCTTCCTTATTGTGATTGTCTCATTATTAGGTCCCCTATATGCATATAGCTTTCTTTCTCTGTCTCCATAATTTATTGATTCAAATTTATCAGAGTCAAATACCATCCTATTTACCTCTGCCCAATCATATACTTTGTTAAGGTCTCTTTGTAGAGCGATCCTATCTTCATCACAAGTAATTTCTCTACTTATTCTTGTGTCATCTGCGAAACTACTCACTACCGAATCCTTAACATTACTGTCTATGTCTTCAATCATAATAACAAACAGTATTGCAGCTAACACCGTACCTTCATCCAATTTCTCGTCGTTTGCAATAACTATCTGTTTTCTGTTGTGTAAAAATTCTTTTAACCATCTTCCTACTTTATCCACGATATTGTGTTTTCTAATTTTCTTCGCTAATATATTATGGTCTACTTTGTCAAAAGCTTTTTGCAAAGTCTAGATAAACCACATCTGTTTCATTTCCGCTTTTCATATTTTTGAATATGTTCTCACGGTGGACTAACAGTTGGGTTTGTGTACTTTTTCCGGGTACGAAACCATGTTGTCCTTTATTAAACAAATTATTTTTTATTAAATGTTTCATAATATTTTTCTTCATTACCCTTTCATACACTTTCATAATATGTGATGTTAGACTCACAGGCCTATAATTACTTGCCTCTAGTCTTGATCCACTTTTGAAAGTAGGGGTAATATATGCTAATTTGTGCTCATCATAAATCTTGCCTGTATCTACACTTTGTCTTAATAATATTGCAAGTGGCTTTGCGATAGAATGAACTACTTTCTTTAACAAATAGCAGGCACTCCTATCAGGCCTGCAGCAGCTCCATTTTTAATTTCATTAATAGCCTGCACAATATCAGCTTCATTAATATCTATGTCAGCTAAATATTCACTATTTTCATCCCTTTACTTCTATATCATTATCTTCATTATCTATCTAGGGGTGAATTCTCTCTTATATCGTTCTGCCAATATGTTGCAAATTTCCTTTTTTTCATTCGTTAATCTCCCTTCAATTCTTAGAGGCCTATTTCTATTCTTCTTTTATTCATCTTCTTCGCATATGAGTATAATAGTTTGGGATTTTGCTTGATATTTAATAGGGTTTTTTCTTTCCAAGTCCCGTTTTTCATTTTCTTTTGATTGTATAATCTTTTGTTCTGCATTTTCTATCTTACTTTTTAGTTCTATAACTTTCCATGCATTTTTTTCTTTTGCAAGACCTTTTTTCCACTTTCTGATTTTCTGGAACAAGATCCTTCTGTCTCTTGGTATGCATGACTGATGTTTACTTTTCTTCTTCGGTATATATTTTATCCACTATTTTCTCTAATATTTTATATAATATCTCCGTATTTACCTTTATGTCATCACTTACGAAAATGTTATCCCAATCTTGTTTAATTCTTCATTTATTTCTGACCAATTTATATTTTTACTGTAGAAGTTGTATTTTCCATATCCTTCCCACTTTTTCATTTCTTGCTTATCTCTGTTTTCACTTGCTTTGGAATGGACTGTTAATTCTATGACATTATGGTCTGAAATACTCGCATTATAAACTATTATTTCTTTAACATAATTCATCTCGTTCACAAATACTAGGTCTAAAGTATTTTCCTTTCTTGTTGGCAGGTGATTTATTTGTTGAATGTTGTATTCTAGTAGCATATCTAATAGCTTTTCGAATTGCCTCTTATCATCTGCCAATACTATTACTCTTTTTTTATATGTATAAGTACATCCACAATCTCCTATTCGTTCTTTCCAGTCTACGAAAGGAAAGTTGAAGTCTCCAGATAGGAGAATAGTCCAGTCCTTGTGATTTCTACATATATCATCCAATTTTTCTATTATTAAGTCAACTCTTTAGTATTAGGAGGTCTATATATTACTATGTTCATTAATTTTTCAGATTCAAATTCTACCGCTATTAGTTCACATTCTGAGTTACTATATTTCTCATATATTTTTCCTTGTTTTTTGTCTTTCCCATATATTGCGGTTCCCCCTTGATTCCTATTTTTTCTATCTGATCTATAAGTTTGGAACCCTTTTATTTGATCATCATTCCCAGTCTCTTGGGAATACCAGGTTTCACTTATAGTTCATTATATCTATTTTCTTTTCAATTTGGGTTAGTTCTTCTAAGTACTCTATTTTTCTTTTTGAGTTACTCGTAACTAAACCCTGCGCATTCATCACTATGATGGTTTGCGTGTTTTCTCCTTCATTTAATATTGGTAATAATAAGGATTTTCCATGTCTCTTTCCTGTTCTGGTATGTTGTTCTTTTTTTCATTTCCAGAAATTCTGACATTAAAAAATCCAACTTTTCCATAATATTTGTTCTTCCTTCATCATAATTATTCATTTTGTGTCTGAATCTGCAATTTTCTCCATATCTGCAATATCCTCTTGCATAATAAAAACAGTTATTATCTCTTGAGTAGAATCTTGGAGCTGATGCATTGAGATTTTTTTGCTGACACCTCTGCATATCTCGTTGATGGCTTGCTTTTTTCTTTTACCTGATATTCTTCATTCCTCTCTTCATTTGTTTCTTCTATTTTGGATTTTATTACGTTGATTGGGGTTATTTATTTGATTATTTTTCATGGCTACAGGGTGCATATATTTAAATTTTTTTGTCGAACTTACATCCTTTTCCTTCTTTTAGGTTTTTGCATATTTTTGGATGTAGATCTCTGCAGTCATCCTCATAGCCATCTAGGTATGCACATTTACCATATATTTCATAGTTGTGACATACCTTAGGATGTTTGTAGTAACATTTTTCTCCAAATCTGCAATTCCCTCTTTTCAAAAGGTTGCAGACTTTGTCTTTTTTGTATATTTTTTCATCTTTCCCGTCATTGTGTAGATCTGGGTAGAGCCTCTTCGGCATTTTCTTTTGTGTTGTCATATCGTAATTTATTTCTTTCGTAGGTATGCTGCTTTATAGCCTCATATGTAGTATCAATGAGTATCTCTGTATCCATACTTTTATCTTGTTCTTTGTTTTCCTTATCTTTTTCTGTCATTTCAGTTTTGTTTACTTCTCTTACGTTTTCCTCTTCTTCTTCTTCTTCTTCCTCTTCTCTTCTTCTTCTTCTTCATCCTCAACTATTTGTACATTCAATCTTGATTTAATAACATTGTCTATCCATGGTAGACATGTTGAGCAAAAAATTCTTGTGTCTTTTCTCATATCTTGCATTACCTCAGCACACTGTGGATGGGTCGGAATGTTGCATGCAGCACATTTTCTGATTAGGTTTTGTGGGTTAACTATGCTATACCACACCTTACACAGTTTACATGCTTTTGGCATTCTTTTTTCCTAATGCATCAATTAGGATATTCACAAGGTTCACCTTATTCATTTTCTTTGTCGGAATATGTTGGTTTATGTATATTTTCTTTATGAGTCTCTTGACCACTTGTATTTTATTTGGAACTTCTTCAATTATTTTCAAGATGTTTTCAGTTGATTTGTTCCAGTTTGAAGGATTATATCCTTCTAATATATCTATGAATGCTTTTGTATCTTTTTGGTTAGGACTGTTGCTGATCTCATAGATGAGAAATGCCAGTTCCCTTCCTGCTACCTCATCGTATTGCGAATTTGCTAAGCAAGCTAAATCTCGCCATTTTTTCCCGCAGTTGGAACTTACTGCCATCTTGTTCTGATTTACAGTATTTCACTTGATAAACTAACTTAGAAGACGCTTTATCCTACTATTTTCACACTAATCTTATCACCGATAGTTCACGAACACTTCTAGATATTTCTCAAATTCTAGACGTATGTTAAACTTGTGATATCTGCTGATTAATCTGACTTCGCGCAGGAACGTCTCACCAAGCAAGATGACTACTTTCGGCGGAGAGGAGAGAGAGAGAGAGAGAGAGAGAGAGAGAGAGAGAGAGAGAGAGAGAGAGAGAATTCTTTTTGCTTCAATATCTCTTGTGTTCATGTTGTATATAAAACAATTTTGTGGAGAGAGAGAGAGAGAGACAGACAGACAGACAGACAGAAAGACAGAATTCTTTTTGCTTCAATATCTCTCGTGTTCATGTTGTATATAAAACAATTTTGTGGAGAAAGAGAGAGAGAGAATTCTTTTTGCTTCAATATCTCCCGTGTTCACGTTGTATATAAAACAATTTTGGAGAGAGAGAGAGAAGAGGGAGAGAGAGGAGAGAGAGAGAGAGAGAGAGAGAGAATTTTTTTTGCTTTAATATCTCTCGTGTACATGTATGTAAAACAGTTTTGTGGAGAGAGAGAGAGAAAGAGTTGTTTTTGCTTCAATATCTCTCGTGTTCATGTAGTATATAACACAGTTTTGTAGAGAGAGAGAATGTGTTATATTTGCATCTTACGACACAACGTGTCCTTACTGCTGAACACCAGTATCTGTAGGAATGACCTAAAGTCTCATTAGGAAATCTCAGCAAAATCCAGTGTCCCTTATTCATAGAGGTATAAATCTCCACTGTTGATTCTTTGCCATTACAAGTTGTCCTTTTTGAAATCAGCTGCTTAATCGAATACCCTTCCTGACGACAGCTCCCGATGTCATGACAGCCATTCTTTCCTGATTTCACGTCTTCAAATTGTTGCTGATGTCAGGTATTATTCTGAGGCGTCCCATTGCTGAAGTCAGTTATTCAGAATCATTACTTTGGTAGCTCTTAATTAGTAGAGGGTGATTAGCAACGACAAGTGGTGATTAGTGAGTCCTTCCTGACAGTTGCTCAAAGACTGACCATTAATGAACAAGGATAGTCACTGATTTGTATGGAAAATGTTGATGACAAGGATTTGCATTTAATGTCCATAAATAAGCATAAAATTAAATAAATATCTGGCTACTTATTGCGTGAGGAATGGGCCAGATTGGGACCTAATTTTATTGTAATTGATAATTATGTCATTCCAAATGATGAGCATTTCATATACGTGGATGAGAAGTAAATGAAATTCGGGTAACAGAAATTTTGAAAATTAGCAGACCGAGAATAATTTCTGTCAACAAACTTTAAAATACCTCAAGGCCCTTTAATGTTGTTATGAGGTTTCTCTTTTCGTAAATATTTCCATACGTTTCTAAGAAAATTGATACGTTTATTCATATCAATCTCTTAGCTATATAATTTTATACTTTTAAAAAAATATATCCGTATCCTACAAGAAATAGCTTAAATGCAAATTAGAGATTATTTAAGCTGTTGCAATCCTTCAAATGAGGCATCCGGAATCCTAAACCCAGTTCTCGAGGAGCCATGAAGTGGCTGAGATCACAAAGACGTGTCTGGCATTTCAGTTGCTTTTGTTGTCTGAAAGGGAACTGAGATGGTGGTTGGGGGGGGGGGGGGGGGGGGGGGGATTTCACTTTTGTCTTTTGGTATTTTTGCTGTTATCTTCCTTATTAGATGTAAATTGCTTAATCATAACCAAGTGTTTTTTTATTTCTTTCTTTAAGATATTATCTTTAATGTTTTCTTTTACGATCACCTTAAATCCCTGGCTTTTTCCCTCCACTTCTTACATTTTTTTAAAAGTCAGTGTAGTTTTCTGTACAGTATTTAATGCTGTATGAAACTCTCAGCCACGGGCAGGTAGTGGTCTGTGTTCTGGACACCCCTAGTTGTGCTAGACACACGATCGTGACTAAATTTAGCCTTATATAAAATAAAAACTGCCGAGGCTAGAGGGCTGCAATTTGGTATGTTTGATGATTGGAGGGTGGATGATTAACATACCAATTTGCAGCCCTCGAGCCTCAGTAGGTGTTAAGATCTGAGGGCGGACAGACAAAGCCATCTCATTTCTTTTACAGAAAACTAAAAACGACGTACACCTTCATGTAACAATAAATAGTAATTTAATGAAAATGGGATTAAAGTGGAGAAATATAACCATAAACCAATAGTTAAGGAAAATTCAGTAATATTAGAATAAATAACTAACAACATAGGTCAGTCATGTAGAGTCCAATGCTGAAGAAAGTTTACTTTTGGAAGAAAAGGGGGATAAGTCTATAGATAACATTCCAGACTTCGTAGGTCTGCGTAGGATTGAGTTTTCGTTTGTTAAATTGCAAATGAGCTCTCAAATATTCTGTCGGCCTTGAAGAGGACTCATTTGTAGCACTTACAATTCTCTCTCTCTCTCTCTCTCTCTAGAACGTATGGATCCTAGATTTACTTTGTAATTCCATTGCTCACGATGAATACAATAAATATTGATCCCCGTAAGGAGGTACTGCCGTCAGTGGACTTCGTGCGGTGCACTGTAGGCATTACTTAGGTTCTTTGCAGTGTGCCTTCGGCCCCTAGCTGCAACCACTTTCGTTCCTTCTACTGTACCTCCGTTCATATTTTCTTTCTTCATCTTACTTTCCACCCTCTCCTAACACTTGATTCATAGTGTAACTGCTTTGAGGTTTTCCTCCTGTTACACTTTTCAAACCTTTTGTACTGTCAGTTTCCATTTCAGTGTTGAATGACCTCATAGGTCCCAGTGCTTGGTCTTTGGCCTAAATCTTATATTTAACTCAACAATAAATATTGATAAAAAAAACATGCTTGGACAATTTCCAGAATGAACTGTAAGAGACCTACGGTGAGACATTAAAATAACCTTCATATTATATATCCATAAAATAAGAAATTTTTGTGAATTATAAATGACTGACCGGCATCTATTCAGGTGTCAAGCCTGTGGAGGTCGTACTTGAGACGGATGGTCTGTTTGTGTCAGCTGTGGTGGTTCTCAACATTGAATTACCAGATCTTTAGGGAGGGATTCACCTGAGACTTCATATGGCTATGATAACTCGGGAAATATGGACACGGGAAAGATATAGAAAAATCTCCTCTCGTCTTAGTTGAAAACCTCTCTCTCTCTCTCTCTCTCTCTCTCTCTCTCTCAATTATCATCAGCTTCTCTGTTCGTTTTCTTAATATCTCCGAGTCAGGAAGAATCTTCTGAGGCGTTTTCTTTGTTAACTTTTTTTCTTCTCTTTGCAAACGAACACACACAGACACAGACATAGGTGTAGTACACACACACATATGTATACATACAAGTATGTATATACATATATGAGTATATATACACCAATATACATACACACATATATATAATCACTACAGCATCCCCAGTGAAAACAAAAGTGAAGTTGTGGCAGTTAAATTACTGAATTGTTCGGTCCAAATAATTCCACTTACGGTCGGATCGGTAGACCTAACCACTCCAATTAGTCGGTCGCTTTTTTTTTTTTTTTTTTTATGAGAGTTAAGATTTTGTTTCTGTTCTCCAACAAGTTTAAATTGATACGTGTGAGGATTTGTTTCCTTACTGATACGTTGGTTGCCATGGTTAGATTTCAGAAGGGCTTACCCAGGCATACAGACAGATAGACTGAAGTTATATATATATTTTACCTTGACTTTTTCTATACATAGACCTCCAACTGCTCTCGGTGGTTACTTAAATTCCATTCATCATTGTGTAACGGAAACACCTTTCAGTTAAAAAAAATATATATCAGTGTTAAAAATAACAAAGAAATAAAAAAAAAACAGTCAGCAATTATTGAAAAGAGATGAATCCTATGAAAGAAACGGTTTCTTCCAATGCGTATCTAGCTCTGACTTGACACAGAATCTGAGGATTTGGTTTACTCCAGTCTTACTCTTGGTAAATAAAAGAGAAATAAAAGTCTACTTTAGTTTATCAAACAATTTAGGGGCACTAAGGTGTTATGGCCGCGTGAGCTTCATTTAAAATGTATTTCCTCATCTTGTGCGCTTAGAAAAACCCAAAGAGACGACATGAAACGTCTTTGCAAGACTTTCGTTAGAAAGAGTCAGGAAGGAAGGAGCGAAATTGCTTCCTCTGGGAAAAAAATAAAAGTTCTCGCTTTAATGAGACAAATGACATCTCTCTTCTGCCAGTGACCTAATTCCCAGGGACATGTGTCAGGGGCTGCAACGACCTGTTTTCCTTCCTCTGGGATTCTTTGTTGCGTCTCGCTCAAAATGAGAAGCTTTGCAGATTAAAACAAATGTCTTCAAATTGAAATAGATTAGAACTTCGTAAGCGAAGGCATTCTTAATGATGCATCAGGAGTGTCTTTTTTGGGAAAATGTTATTTCAGCGAAAACGCTCCATGTCGACGTATTTATATATCAACGCATATGATCTTATATATAGATATGTATATGTATATATATATATATATATATATATATATATATATATATATATATATATATATATATATATATATATATATATATATAATATATATATATATATATGTCTGGTCGATTTCACCACTTCCATAAAAATGCTAAAGTGAAAATTCCGTCGATTGAGCTGGTGCAAATAACGATTCATGTCCAATTGATATTTGTTTATTGGATTAGTTGTTTATCTTTATGTACTTATTTATTTATTCATTTATTTGTTGATGGCCTCGTTAAATACGGAATAATAACAGTTTGTACAGAAAATTCGTTCAACAAAGCCAACGTTTTCTGTTGCTTGTGCGATCTATCTGTTTTTCTGTCTATTTACCTGTATCACACATGACTAAACAGAAACGTTTGAGGCATATCTTCATATGGCATTAATCCTGAGCCTACTTAGGTGCATCGCCATGACAGACAGACAGACAAAGAACAGACAAACATAGAAGAGATTTTGGTCCCTGTGAAGTCGACTGACTGAGTGGATGCGACATAGTTGACCAGTCCCTCAACGTCCCTCTCTCTCTCTCTCTCTCTCTCTCTCTCTCTCTCTCTCTCTCTCTCTCTCTCTCTCTCGCTTCTGGTTAGTTGCCTGGGGGGACAAATAGCGCTTCGGAACCGAAGTTAAATTAGTTTTTCTCTTGCTCTGTTTTTCCTAATTTTTATTATTTTTTTTACTCTTCTTAAGCTGTTTTGTAAATCCTTCATGAAGCAAACTTCTGTTCTTTGGACTTATTTTAAGCACACTAAGAGAGAGAGAGAGAGAGAGAGAGAGAGAGGGAGGTGGGGGGGGGGGTCTTTTTTAATAAGTAGATCATCTACCCTCCATTCGTCAAACATACCAAATTGCAGCCCTCTAACCTCTGTAATTTTTATTTTATTTAAGGTTAAAGTTAACCATGATCGTACGTCTGGCATCTTAATAGAACAGGCCACCACCGGGCCGGGGGAGAAAGTTTCATGGGCCGGGGTTCATATGACATTTTACGCTGTACAGAAAATTCAATTGCGCCGAAGTTAGTAGTTTTATTAATCCATTTCCTGTGCTCGTCACTTTCGGCGGCTAATCTCCCTTTGGGAAATTTATTCTGTCGATAAGGGTTTTTTAGCTGAAGCTCTATAGAAAGAGAGAAAAGGAAGCAAAAATAAAGTCCATTTACAATGAAGAGAAAAATATAGGGAAAATTAACATTTCAACAAACCGGGAAAATCTAGTTTACAATTAGCAGAACTGGAGAACGATCACGGGAGACCCACTTCTAATTGTGAGTGTTTAATTAAAAAAAAAAAAAAATCACGTCACGAGTGTTACCGCGGAAAACTTCATAAAAAAACGTATAGGACTTGTTGGTACAGGATTAATAGAATACGTGTTAATCCTGTTTGGGTAGACTTTCCTACAGATAGAATGCATTCCCGGACGCTGATTGAGGAGACGATGCCTTCACTGCGAGAACTTTACCCGAGCGAGGAAAGTTTATTTTCACTTCAATTTTATTTATCATCATTTACGGTAAAGTCGTCGTCGTCGTCCTCCTCCTCCTGCCTTTTCATTCCCTACCCTCTCCCCACTACTCACCATAGAAGTAGGATTATTACCTGCAGAAACTTTATTTCTCAGTTGTGAAAGACCCCCAAAATACCTTACTTCCCAGAAGGGCATTAATTGATCTCTCTCTCTCTCTCTCTCTCTCTCTCTCTCTCTCTCTCTCTCTCTCTCTCTCTGACCTGCAGTTAAAGTCGGATTATACTTTGATTCCAAAGACATTTACGCAAACGGCAGTTGAAAGGGAATATTCCGAAACATAAGTATATGGAATGTCTATTTCTTGTAGAAACATATCGGAATGTTCCAATTTGTATCGAATAATTTCAAGCAGCTAAAGGAATTGTATGACGCCGTGAATCTGATGTATCGATTTGGTTATAATATATGGCAAACTGGCATCGATTCCTCTATCGAATTTTAAATCCTCGTGATGCAACATTTATGAAATTTGAGATAACCCCCAAGAAGCACAAATAAAAACACGTCCATTTAGAACGTTTCAGTGTTAATATTTTTCCTCTTTGCAAGAATTTCCCAACACAGCTTGCAACATTTATGACATTCTGCAATATTCACTGAAGGCCAAGATTGCCCAGAGCGATATCGCACGGCAAACGTTTGCAATGGAAAACGTCTTAATATGTTGGCTTAACTTCGCCCGGTAGACTGACAGAGAGGAACCATTTTTCACGCGGAATGAGGTCGAGGGAGGGTTGGTCTCATTTTTCTTGCATTAACCTCAATCTTATTCGGCCTAATTCGTTCTTCTCCCACTCCAGAATTTAACCATTTTCCTGCCCTTGCCTCTCCTTGCAACTTCTTTGATTTGGAGAAGAAATAGAGAGGAAAGTTAACAATGCTTCCTCTGCTCACAGAAGCGTCCTTAGTTTTACCATTGTTAGTATGTTCATCTCTTGCTTGGATACCGACAGATTCTTGGGATATCTTTTATCAGGAAGAAGTAGGCTAACACTTTCATTTCCGTATATCCCAACACTGGAGCAGGATCTAGGCTAGCATCAGAATGGGATGTTCGGCATCGTTCGTTCCTATTTCAAAAGGAACCTCCCATTACCGCATACGGCACTAATAAATCTTTAGATAGTTCGTGCTACTCGTTTCACGGTGTGAACATCCACATTCTGTCGACGTGTCAAGTTGTCACTTTCCAACGTCCGCGATCTTTCATTCCCGCCACAGCAAGGCTATGGAACCATTTTAGTACAAGAAAACTATTGGGATGGCTTTGTCTGTCCGTCCGCACTTTTTCTGTCCGCCCTCAGATCTTAACTACTAAGGCTAGAGGGCTGCAAATTGGATGTTGATCATCCACCCTCCAATCATCAAACATACCATATTGCAACCCTTTAGCCCAAGTAGTATTTTTTTTTTTTGGGTTAAAGGTTAAAGTTAACTTTGATGTGCGATTGGCAACTATATAGGACAGATCACAACCGGACATAGCTGAAAGTTACATGGGCCGCGGCTCATACAGCATTATATGATGTACAGAAATACGATCGCGCCGAGGTTTTGCGCCGAAGAAACTTTTGCGCATTTTTTACTTGCTTCAGAATATTATGTCTATTTGCACAAGGTTCGAAAGCTATTAATATTTATTAAAGACCACCAACTCTCACATGCTATATTATTGTGGACCTGCAACCATTATCATCGTTTTCAGCAAGGAAAACTGTGCCCACCAAAAACTACATTGTTATCAAATGACGAGGGAACATGGATTTAGTAAGCCTTTCTTATCATTGTCTCTCAACCAGAACCAATAAGTCAAATATTTCATTGTTATTGATTATCTTTAGCTCTTGAGGTCTTCTTCCTTAATGTATTACGGAATTGTTTGGTCACTTTTGTAGCTTTCTTATCATAGCAATGTATCTTCTTAACCAATGCTCTCAGTTCATCCTTCTCTACTTGGGTTATCAAGATGTAATTGAAAATTCTTAGTGAGTGTTATTCGGGTACAATCTCTCTCTCTCTCTCTCTCTCTCTCTCTCTCTTCTCTCTCTCGTCTCATCTCTCTCTCTTCTTCTTCTTGTGATGTCAGCTCTAATTGAATATTAAGCGAACGGTTGCTCCGATAACATAACACTGAGGGGAATTGAATTAACTATCTCTACCCTCATTTGCATTCACGTCCCTTAGATCAGAATACTAACAGCGTTTGGTGAGTGAGGCATGACGCTCACGTTCCACTTTCACGGGATTTCTTTCCTGATTGGGAAATGCTGAACAGTGTTTTTAGCGTTTTGAATTTCTAGATATCCTTCTAATATATATGTGTGTATGTATACCACAGGAAAATGACAGGCAGAAATCCATTGTAAAGTTCCTAGGCGATATTTTAGTAAAGACGAAAGCTCTTGGATTACTGCTTATCATTTGCCTGTGTCATTCGCTTATTTAATGAAGCATCTACTGTGTTTTTTAAAGCATGCACGTAGATGTGTGTTGTGTATGTGTGTATGTGTGTGTGTTTGTGTATGTATTTACATTGAGAAAACTCCCAAATCTTTCTCTGGTCAGAAACGCTAAGAGTAAACAAACTTTCTTTCTTCATTCCTTTTTTTCTTCTATTTTCTTAGTTTTCTTTTTACTTTCTCACGGTAATGACGTCATAGTCACGTAGCTTACTAGGAATATGGGAATGGCTGAGACTCGGCAGTGTTCCTTAATATCAGTGTCACGTTTGGCTCCTTCAGGCAATAGATGGAGGCACGGGTTCCTAAAGAGAATTTAAATGGCGTCTTGAAATTAAACATCCGGGTTATGGTGGGGCAGAGAATGAAATTGTCTTAAGAGGCGTTTTTTTCGTTGACGAACGTCTGAATGATAAGCAATTAGCGTTGAAATGGAATAAAAAATATACAGTAAGTTTGATAAAGTTGTGATATTGTAAATTCATAAGATGTGCCGTCGTTTAAGGTAATGGTGTCAGTTTTAATGAATGATTTGTGACAAATATAATGAGTATCTATTTAACTTTAGTAAACAGACGAACACTGCGGTCTTAAGGAATCATTTATTCTTTTAAGTAAGGGACATTAACTGCGTCCTCAAAACGGAGGGGACTCGGCAAGGTAATTCACACTCTCTCTCTCTCTCTCTCTCTCTCTCTCTCTCTCTCTCTCTCTCTCTCTCTCTCTCTCTCTCTCTCTCTTTCAACGTAGAATTCCAGAAATTCATATCTCCAGTTGCGACCAAGAAACATTTAAACATAATCAGAATACTCTTGTCCAGAACTCCAGGATCAAAAACTACCTGTCACGTAAATGGCACAGAAAATATTACATTTAATAAAGCTGTCAAACGCTAATATAATATTTTTCCAAGTGAGTTTGATTCCAGCCACCGGTTGGAAATAATTCTAAGATCATTTATGCTGCTGACTTTCATTAAAGAACGTTTGAACCTTGATATTCGGACGAGTCAGTTCGTGAGGTTTAATTCAGGACATTTCGTATATTCAGATCCTACACGGAAACTGCGGCAAAATAATGTCGACAACCCCCCCCCCCCCCCCCCCCACCCCACACCACACACACACACGCACGCACACACAAATATATACATAATTGGTGATTATATCTGAGTATCAAGGCCACAAGAGATTTTTTCAATACACAGGCGTGCGCATGCATACGAGAAATGCACTACATTTCCTCATCACCTGAGAGAGAGAGAGAGAGAGAGAGAATCGGAAACCTGTAATGACGCAATGATTGCTATTCTTCTAACGATAATTCAGTAGGGAATTTCTATGAACTGTGAACTGTAAATGGGACTGTATTTCAGGTTCTTTTTTATTTGAGAACAATAGATACTCTTCATTTGAGTTTCTGTTCCTACTGAATATGATATTATATAAGAAAAAGATTTTGCATCAACAGTAATACGATATCAAGGCCAATTTAGGCCCGTATATCCTTGTCGCCTTTTAATGTAAATAAAAAATACAATTTCATTCCTGACATCCTAATGGATACGTGGGACCGTCGTCAGCTGTTGTCCCTGGAAAGCAGGTGTTCAGTGTCCCTGGAATCGCTGATTCCACAATTGTCTGACGATAATTTCCTCAGCTACGACTGTGAATCCTCCACGTCTGGTGAATTGGATACTGGACAGTGAAATATTAAAGTGACGCCTATGACGGAGTTTTACGCTGCTTATGGAACTTGTTAATAAGGTTTTCAAGGAGTTGTCCAAAATTGTTTAATAAAGTTTTCATAAGCAGCTCTCTGCATTTTTGTAGATACGCATGTAAACATGCTTCATTCTACGCGTATCTAGTGTTTTCTCGGTTTCTAAACTACGGGGTTAATGGTTGTTGATATGTATGTTTGTATGGAATTCAGGATGAAGAGGAAATTTTCAAGATAGCTGGACAAACAATTAGACGAAGTATTGCCTTCAGATCGGCAAGATTTTCCCGTCTTCGGAGACGTTCATTCATTATACACTTGCATACTAAAATAACTGTATTCCTGTTACTTCCACTAATATCCACTTTCAATATCTCTTTGATGTCATAATGCGCATAATCCTTGTATCTTCGCCTTTCAATGCCTGCCTTAACGACTGTTTGAATCACTGCGCCCAAATACCTTTTATGCCTCCAAATACCCCATTTCATCCCGAAGTACCCTCAATTCCTCCGATGAAACCTCATTAAGCCAAAGGAATGGCTATTCCGATATTTATCATCGATGAAATTACGGTTAACGACCACGGGAGTCCTCGCAAAAGTTCTCTTATTCCAAGATATTTCTTCAAAGAGAGACATTTTAACGTTTGCTTCAGTTAGGAATTGGGAGTAAATGTTTGAAGGTAATTCCAATGACTCATCTTGGGAGCTGAGTGGGGTCATATTCATTGATGGCACAGGTGGTCTGATGGTCAGTGTCCTTTGGGATCAAGAGAAAAGTGCATTTTGGAAAGATGGTCTGGTCTGAACTTTAAGTCCCTGTGGATGGGAAAGGCACGGCTAAGATTTTTGTTCAATTTACTTAAAACAGGATTTTTATAGAAACCAAGATTTAAGGTAAATCAGTGAAAATATAATTTTTCAATGAATTAGCTAAGCACTTTCTGAAATTAACATTTTTCTTGAGTATACAACGACCTTCTTTGCGTGGAAATGATTTTTATTTCGTTTGTTCTGTCATTATTCATTCAAATGATTCGTTGATTTGAATGTAAAAAAGCACTTTATTTGACGTGAATTGTTATATTCTGTTTAACTCTTTTTTCGAAGGAATAGCTGTTAAAATCTTTTTATTATAGTTGTTATTCCTCGGATGCGAAGTCTTTATAAGAGGAAACTCTTTCTTGCACGAGTATGTTGACAGGAACCGTTCTTTCCGAACACTTTTGTAAAATATGAACCGAGTCTTTGGCTACGTTAGAATTGTTTCCTCTCGCCATTTCTCACTTCTTTTATTGATGGTCTTTGGTCTGGAAAATTCGTCGATGTGGAAGGTATAATAGTTCTCCGATAAGATTTTCTTTCGAATCTCTTTTAAGGGGATTAACTGAGAAAGCGTAGTACAGAAGAGAGCCCCATTTTATCAGCTATTCGGTCTAATTTTGCGAAAATGATCGAAGAGCACGGCTCCTGTCAACACATATTTGGTACTTATTCGCTTCTTATTTCGATTCCTACTATTTTTAAATGTTTTGTTTCATACTTAAATTTATCTTGACTTTAGAAGATACTGGCTCCCATTTACAGTGGGGTGCCTGGTGGGCAGTAGCCGTGAGAGAGCCACGGCACACGGACCCTACACAAGCCAGCTGAATGCCGCTCCGCCCAACCGTGTTTGTCGCAGGTTGCAGATTGCGTCGTATTCACGGTAGGAAAAACAAGGAGGTATACAGATATTTTTCCCTTCCTTTCTTTATTACACAGTTCGTTACAAAAAAATATGATTTGCCTGAATTCCTGAGGCTCAGGTTTGTCATATCGAAATATTGTCCATAAATATGTGATTATTCTTAAAAACTTGGGGAGATGTTTCATATAAATTCAAGCACTAACGTTTTCTTTATGTATATAAGAAAGAGAGAGAGAGAGAATGTGTGTGTATTGACATCGCATTCATCCCAAGAGTTAGATGACATAAAAAACTATATATTTCTAGAACATGGTGAATTATCGGTCATATCTCAAAGTCAACATTCTCTCTCTCTCTCTCTCTCTCAGCCAACTCAACGAACACACGAACAGTTCCCGAGTAAATAAATTTTATATATAAATCCAAAATAAATAGATTCTTCGCAGAAAGATTTTGAAAATTAGTGCAGTCAAGTCTGCGTCATGACATAATGACGAGCCATTTAGTTTTTAATATCTTTTACCGTTGAATAATCTGAACATTTTGGCGATTAAAATCAATCCCTCTGCTCCGCTGATGTAAACGTTGCTCTGAGGAGCAAAGGCGATGATATCCCAGGAGACGTTTTCCAGTTTCAGTGTCTCTTTGGAGTTTCAATGCGACGCTCAAGTGGTTGCAAAACATCCTCATTCTTTGTGTGGCTGAGGATTCGCCCTTCTCTCGAGTTTTCACTTCCTTCTTTCTTTCTATTCCTACTTCCTTTTTTGGCTTCCTGGTATTCTTGGGTGAACAAATAATACATACATGCATATACATGTATATATATATATATGTGTGTGTGTGTGTGTGTGTGTGTGTGTGCGTGTATGTATATGTTTTCCCTTTCCCTGGTTCTTCCTTAGAAAACGGAAAAAGGAGGGCACGAAAATTTCATAAATAATTATTGAAAACAAACAGTTTCTACCTGCAGATATCCACGTAGATGCTTGGATATCTCTCTCTCTCTCTCTCTCCTCTCTCTCTCTCTCTCTCTCTCTCTCTCTCTCTCGTCTCTCTCTCTCTCCTCTCTCTTGGGAAGTGGACTGGAACAGGCTGCTTCTCCCGCAGCAGTAAAGGAATGACAATTAACGTTCTCATAATGTCATGTTAATGAAGCCGGGATGTCCTCTAGCCTCGAACCGAATGAGATCCAGAAACAGACGCCCCTGGATCCGGTGGATCGTTAGTTTAGGATCCTGTCCTAGATAGAAATCATATAATTACGGCTCTTGGAAGATGGCATGTTATATGAGTCAGTAAGCACTAAGGGCTATTTTAGGAGTAGATATCCAAAGGTGGGTTATGGGAAAGAAACGTCACCTGGTCTATATGTTCGCCAATTTCGAATGCCCGTTAAATGTATATATATGTGAGATTTAATGTTAAACATCCTCTCAGAAATAGGTGTCGTTCTACCATTTATTACCTCGTACTTTGTAATAGCTGTGGTGTTGTTAAATGACCCTGATTAAGAATAGCAATAACGATAATAGATTCATATGACGTTGTGTTGATTACTAGAATGACCAAGATGACACAACTGGGACGTTTACTTACCATCATACCGAACATCAGTAAAACTTGTATATGAGTGTAAAGTACCACATGGTCTTCCTACTAAGCCTTCCATGCAAGCAACCTCAAGTGAGTTATAGAAATTGCCCTTTTGAAATCTAATAAACTCAGCTGTATGTTACCATGTCCTTGGTGCACCAATGCCTCGAATAGAAACAGAATATTTCCCTACCAACCAACAATACCCATGCATTTGTTATAGTTGAAAATTGCATTTGGTTGAGGAGCGTTCCTTTTGACTTTGATGATTTCACCCAACGCTGTACCTTTACAAGGCATTCTAGATTCGTAATTAGTTCCAACATTCACATTTGTTATCTAGCCATTTTACCATCAGTACTATATCTTCACTGGTGTCAAACCTGTAGTCATGTGAGCCTCTTGATTCTTTTTTTCATCCCATGAGCTGATTTCAATTTACAGTTCTTCAAACGAATTTCACAATGCTTGAAACCTAGTACTTCATAGGTGGACTAATAATTCATATTCAGTAAAATAATTATAAAAAAAGACAGTATGAGATTCTGGATCAGCTACAGTATCAAGCATTTTCAAAACAACTTTTGAACCCAGTGCTAAAGCATCATTCTGTTCTTGTTGGGGATTCTTACCTCGGTAAAGATCAAAATTAGAACAGTAACCCAAGGTCCCACAAAGCGCCAAAAGTTTATATCCAAACCTTATAGTTTTCACCCGGATAAATTGTTTAAGTTAGTTATGCCCATGATTTCATCAACACTAATAATGCATTCCTAAAATGCTGCATTTTGAGTCAATGATTTCTAAACCTTCGAAATCAAGCTTCTTACTTTGAATCCCTTATCCCATTTATTATTTGATGCACCGGCATTATCACAGAAATGCACAATCTTCAAAATTAGAAATTTATATATATATAATATATATATATATATATATATATATATATATTAAAAAATATATATATATATATAGATATATATATATATATATATATATATATGTGTGTGTGTGTGTGTGTGTGTGTATTTGTACTATTTTATTCTGGTCTGTGCCAAGGGCAAGGGCACCTTTTAACTTTGCTAGCCATCGGAGTACCTCCTTCACCGCAAAATCCCCCATTAAAGTAGAAGGCAACACCACCACGCCACTACAGGTTAAGATGAGCACTGGCCAGAGGCAGTACCCAACTGCAGTGGCTCTCTCACCAACTAAGGAAACAACAAGCATTGTACCAATCCTGGCAACATTGTGCTATCAAAGTCATTACTTTCTTAGTGTTAATGTTTTGAGGTGAAACTTGTCCATGTATCCCACTTCCTGTCAATGTGAATTCAGCTTGCAATTATTTGGTAAGATACCTGTATAAAAATTACACTTTTATGAATAGGACTTACCTGGCAGTTATATATATATAGCTATAGTCTCTATCGGTCCGGCAGATTTTTTCAAAACTCGCGGCAACCGCCGAGTGGTAGGTGTTCGGTTAGGTGGTTAACAACCCTTACAGGGTGGTACTTGGAATCATTCCCGTTTTCTGTTCCTCAGATCATCTCTGCCGGTTGGACTGACAACATCGTTGCTAGTCCGCCGTCGGGTTTTTTCGCTCGCTTCCCTGTGTCGCTGTATTTCGACTGATAATTGGTGACGTATTCTGTGGATTGGCAATCGCTTTTGTGGCTTATTCTTTTTATTGTTCTTTGGTTAGGATGTCTCAGAAACATTTTCGAGTGTGTGTGAATGAGGAATGCAAGGTGAGGTTGCCGAAAGCTTCGGTGGACCCTCACACTGTTTTGGGGTGCAGGGGTTTTGAGTGTGCTCTAGATAAAAGGTGTAAAGAATGCGAGGTTTTGGATGAAAAGAAATGGATGGAGATGAAACGCTATGTGCGTAGATTAGAATTAGATAAAGTAAGGAGGGCTTCTAAATCTAAATCTAGGTCTGTGAGTGATGTTAGTCTAGACCTTTCTTATAATCCCTCAACCCCTTTAGAAGTAGAACCTGCTCCTGAGGTAGTAGCTCCTGCTCCTTCTACAGGACCTGTAGCTACTTTGGATGACCCTCAGTACGTCAGGATGGCGGCTGAGATGAAGGACCTTAAGGACCAACTTGCAGCCTTGAAGGAAGGTAAGAGTGCAGGTGAAATTAGTGATAGTGCTTGTGAAAGTGCAGTGGAGGTGGCGACTGATCGATCCTGTCATGCCTCTAGGTCTAGACCTCTACCAAGCTCCCAGGACCAAGGGAGAAGGTACGTCGACGACCTCAAGGGGGTGAGAGGAACGTATTCTCGGTCAGCCGTCACCTCAAGCAGTCCTGTTGCTTTTTCCCAGGCTGCTTATGACCGCCACGGAAAAGGCGTGTCGGACGTGGTAGTGTCTTCTCCGAGCCCATCTCCAAGACGCAGATGGCAGTATGAGGAGTCGAGGCTGACCAAGAGAAGGTGGATGCAGCAAGCTGACCAGACCCGTACTCGCTCTCCCCTTTCGAGTAGATGGAGTAGCCTGGAACCTTTTCCTTCCGACGACGATTGGAACGCCTCTCCAGCGAAAAGGTCAAAACCTAGAGCGGACGATTCTCCGCAGGACGCATGGAGGGAGGAGAGATCTCCTCTTCCTTCAGGTTACGGAGAACTCTCAAGAGATCCTTCTCCTGCTACCAGCATGGCTCGGCAGCCTTCTCCTTCCGAACCGCAAGACCCAGCAGCGGTTGCGAAATCTTTCATGACCGTCATGCAAGACCAACTGGTTTCGCTAGTGCAAGCTTTTAGGTGCCCCCCCCCAGTTGGGCAGACGTAAGGACGACAATTTAGCAGTGAAGAGGTCAAGGAAAGAAACTCCTGCAGAGGTTTCTTCAGTTGGTAAGAAGGAACGGAGTTCCTCTCCCTTTCGGGACTACAGACAGCACCGTTCTCGCGATGAGAGGGAGATACGTCACTCTTCGCCCAGGGAACCACCCCTCTCTCGGCACCGCGAAGTTCCTGGCACCATTCAGGGTTCTTCTCCCAACTCTCGGCGCCGCGATACATCAAGCTCTCGTCGCCTCGCCTCTCCATCCTCTAGACGAAAGGAATTCTCTTCCTCTCGCCGATATAATGATTCCTTTGCTCGACACGACGACGCCTTCAGTTCTCCACGCCGTGAAGACATCAACTCTCGTTCCCGACAGACCAGCACTCAACAAGACGGTTCCAGCACTCGACGACAGGACGAATACAGCTCTCGCGGTCAGGACGCATCCAACTCTTTACGTCAGGACGCATCCAGCTCTCGATGTCAGGACGCATCCAGCTCTCGACATCAGGACACATCCAGCCCTCGACGTCAGGATGCATTCAGCTCTCAATGCAAGGACGCATCCAGCTTCCTACAGCAGGACGCATCCAACACTCGACGTAAGGACGCATCCAGCTCCCGACATCAGGACACATCCAGCGCTCGATACAAGGACGCATCAAGTGCTCGACTCCAGGACTTACCCATCTCTCGGCGCCAGGACGCATTCGTCTCCCGACATCAGGACGCATCCAGTTCTCGACGCCAGGATGCATCCGGCGATCGGCGTTACTCCCCTGACGCAGGTGTGCAGCAGGAAGAGAGTGATACTTGTGCACACGGGATGGAACATAATTTGGATGAACAAGAGACCTCCGACTTAGTTCCTTCAACTCAAAGGGAGACTAAGGAGTTGGAAGGAATTCTTGATTTAGAGGATATATCGGAGGACGAAGATAAACCTGCTAATGCGGCTGTGGACTATAAGGTTCTCTCTCGCTCCCTCCTTGAGCTGTATGGAGAGGAGTTTAAACCGGCTGCTCCTCGTTCTCCTCAGACGCAGTTCATCAGGAAGAAATCAAAGAAGCAGTCAGCCTTCATCAAGATGAAACTGTTGATTTCGGCAAAGAAGGCTCTAGTAAGGATCAATGACTGGCTTAAAGAACGTAGGCAGGCAGTGAAGTCCACCTTCTCGTTTCCTCCAGCTAAGCTTGCCTCTAAGGCGGGCATGTGGTATGAGACTGGAGAAGCTCTTGGCCTGGGAGTACCTGCCTCCTCCCAGGGGGACTTCTCCGGCATAGTAGACTCTTCTAGGAGACATGCCCTCAATTCTGCTAAAGTGATGTGGTCCATGACAGAGCTAGACCACCTCATCAAAGGAATCTTTAGGTTTTTTCGAGGTGTTCAGCTTCTTAGACTGGGCTCTTGGTGCTCTGGCCAGGAAAGCAGAACCCATACAAGCCACAGGAATGGAAGACCTAACCAGTATTATGGCCTGTATGGATAAGGCGCTAAGAGATGAAGCAAATGAGATGGCTTCCCTGTTTACTGCGGGGGTTCTGAAGAAAAGGGCTCTGTTATGCTCCTTCACAACCAAAGCGGTTACGGTTGTACAGAAGGCAGAACTCCTATACGTCCCTCTCTCGGAAAATCTTTTTCCTCAGTCCCTGGTCAGGGACATTACCCATTCTCTGATGCAGAAAGCTACGCAAGATCTTCTGACGCGCTCCGCAAGGAAGGGTCTACCGGGGAATCCGTCATCTTCGAAGAAAGAGGAGAAAAAGGTTCTGCAGTCCTTTCGAGGTAGAGCTCCAACTAGGACGGACTTCAGAGGAAGAAGACAGGAGACGGGCAGTAGAGCGAACAGGAGGACGTTCAGAGCCCGCGCTAGGAAATGAGACACAAGATATCCAGACAGCAGTAGGAGCAAGGCTGTCACACTTTTGGCAGGCCTGGAAGGAAAGAGGGGCGGACGCCTGGTCCCTCTCAGTCATCAGGGAGGGGTACAAGATCCCTCTCATGAGAAAGCCGCCACTTTCAAGAACACCAAGAGCCTTAGTGGCTCAATACTCGAACGCTGTGACACAAGGGGCACTCCTAGATCTAGTAGACCAGATGCTGGAAAAGGGAGCGATAGAACCTGTACTGGAACTAGAATCCCCAGGGTTCTACAATCCCCTGTTTCTAGTGCCCAAGGTCTCGGGTGGATGGAGACCCGTTCTAGATGTCAGCGCACTGAACGTCTTTGTAGAAAAGACCAAGTTTACCATGGAGACGACTCAGTCTGTGCTGGCAGCAGTCCGTCCAGGGGACTGGATGGTGTCTCTGGACTTGCAGGACGCTTACTTTCATATCCCCATCCACCCGACTTCAAGGAAGTTCCTAAGATTTGTAGTCCAGAACAGGTGCTTCCAGTTCAAAGCCCTTTGTTTCGGCCTCAGCACGGCCCCTCAAGTTTTCACCAAAGTAACGGCAAACGTGGCGGGATGGCTTCATCAAAAGGGGA
This sequence comes from Macrobrachium nipponense, assembly GCF_015104395.2. Taxonomy (NCBI): domain Eukaryota; kingdom Metazoa; phylum Arthropoda; class Malacostraca; order Decapoda; family Palaemonidae; genus Macrobrachium; species Macrobrachium nipponense. The sequence goes on from NC_061105.1 coordinate 39,780,233, forward strand.
TAAGAGTATCCCTATACCTGGACGACTGGTTGATAAGGTCCCAGTCGAAGAGCAGGTGTCTGGAGGACTTGCACAAGACGTTTCTGATGACCCAGGAGCTGGGTCTCACCCCAGGAATTCCTGGGGAGAGAGAAGTGCTTGGCGAGGGATTGGATGAGTTTGCTGGGCACCCTCTCCTCGCTCGAGCAGTTTGTCTCCCTGGGAAGGTTGCATCTCAGACCTCTGCAACACTTCCTTTCAAGAGTTTGGGACAGGAAGAATCAGGAGGACTCCTTTTCCTTTCCCATTCCAGCGGAGATCAAGAGACATCTGAGTTGGTGGCTGGATCCGTCGAAGTTGGGGGAAGGAATCTCCCTGTTCAGGAAGAACCCAGACCTAGTGTTGTTCTCAGACGCTTCAGAGTCAGGATGGGGAGCAACACTGGGGAGCAGGGAGGTCTCAGGCTCTTGGGAAGTGGAACAGAACGAATGGCACATCAACAGGAAAGAGTTGATGGCCGTTCTGTTAGGACTGAAAGCCTTCAAAGACTCTGTCTCGGGGAGAGTAGTAGAAGTCAATTCAGACAACACCACGGCCCTGGCTTACATCAAAAAGCAAGGAGGGACTCATTCTCTGTCCCTGTACGAAACAGCAAGAGAGCTCCTTCTGTGGGCAAAGGAGAATGGCGTAGAGCTTTTAACAAAAGGGGCAAGTTCTGCCCACAGAATGGACCCTCAACCTTCAAGTTTGCCAAAAACTGTGGAAATTATGGGGGAGGCCTTCAATAGATCTCTTCACCTCCAACCAGAACAAGAGAATCCCCAACTACTGCTCCCTAGTGATGGACAGGGAAGCAATAGCAGTAGACGGCTTCTTGATGGACTGGACAGGGATGGACACTTATGCGTTCCTTCCCTTCAAGATTATCAACCTGGTCATCAAGAAATTCGCTCTCCTCAAGACAGGGAGAATGACCCTGATAGCTCCATTCTGGGCAGCAAGAGAGTGGTTCACAGAGGTAGTGGAGATGCTAGTGGACTTTCCAAGAAGCCTTCCTCCAAGTCCAAAGCTTCTCAAACAGCCCCACTTCAAGAGGTATCATCAAAACCCCCTCGCTCTACAACTGACTGCCTTCAGACTATCGAGAAGCTTGTCAGAGCGAGAGGCTTTTCAGCACAAGCTGCGAGAGCAATCGCCAGAGCGAGGAGGGTATCTTCACAGAGAGTCTACCAATCGAAGTGGGAGATCTTTAGATCGAGGTGTAAGCAACGCAAAGTGTCCTCAACCTCTACCTCTGTGAGCCAGATAGCTGATTTTCTATTGTTCCTCAGGCAAGGCTCTAAGCTGGCCGTATCCACCATAAAAGGATACAGAAGTATGCTTTCGGCGGTCTTTAGGCACAGAGGCATAGATTTATCACAAGATAGAGACTTGAAGGATCTCTTAAAAGTCGTTTGAAACGACTAAGCAGACAGTAAGGCCACCGGCTTGGAATTTGGATGTGGTTTTGAAGTTCTTATGCAGCAGGAAGTTCGAGCCCATCTCGCGAGTGACCCTTAGAGACGTAACTAAGAAAACACTATTCCTGATGGCTCTTGCCACAGCAAAAAGGGTCAGCGAGATTCAGGCAATAGAGAAGCAGGTAGGCTTCAATCAAGACGGAGCAGTATGTTCGTTAAGGCTCGACTTCCTCGCTAAGAATGAGAACCCATCCAAACCCTGGCCGGGGACGTTTGAGGTTCCTAACCTCACAAATTTAGTGGGCCAAGAGGAGGAGAGACTCCTCTGCCCAGTTAGAGCCCTCAGGGCATATTTATCACGGACAAAGAATTTAAGAGGTTCATCCAGTTCTTTATGGTGTTCTGTTAAGGATCCTCAATGGCCCCTCTCGAAGAATGCGTTATCATTCTTCTTGAGGGAGACGATAAGAGAAGCTCACCTCTTATGTGAGGAGGAGAACTTTGGTCTCTTAAAAGTGAAGGCCCACGAGGTGAGAGCCATTTCAACATCACTGGCACATCAGAAGAACATGTCAGTTAAGCAAAAAATGGACTCAACATTTTGGAGAAGCAACTCTGTCTTCGCTTCTCATTACCTCAGAGAGGTAAGAGTTGATTACGAAAAGTGTTACACTTTGGGTCCATACGTAGCTACGTCTTCATTATTGGGTAAAGGAGTTACTACCTCCCCTCAACCTTAACTATGGTACGGTATGCCTGTACTTGGGTTTGTGTTTTTTATGGTTGTCTGAGGAAACTGACTTGGTGGAACAGCACCCTCAGTCTAGCTAGATAGGTAAGATATCTAGTCTGCAAGGTTAGGTGGTTGGGTTGAGTAAGGTTGCAGATAATAGAAGGGGAGATAGGTAGTGCAGAAGTCTAGTCACATTGTTGGTCTCGCCCCATTTGACAGACTCAAGTGAGTTGTTTCAGCATAACAGGTCTCCACCTGGCTGGCGCTCCTAAGGGAAAGCGACTCAAGAGGCAGGGACCTTTGAAGTCAGCGACCTTAGCAGGTAAGGAATCAAGGTGATTACCTACGACTTTTAGTTGTTTCCCAACGATGTTGGCTGTCTTTCACCCACCTCCAAATGTGTGAATCAGCTATATATATATAACTGCCAGGTAAGTCCTATTCATAAAAATGAAGTACATATTTATGATAAAACAAAGTTTTATGAATACTTACCTGGCAGTTATATATATATAGCTATAGTCTCTATCGGTCCGGCAGATTTTTTCAAAACTCGCGGCAACCGCCGAGTGGTAGGTGTTCGGTTAGGTGGTTAACAACCCTTACAGGGTGGTACTTGGAATCATTCCCGTTTTGTGTTCCTCAGATCATCTCTTGCCCAACCTGTCTCCTGAGGGGAGGTGGGTGGGACTTAAAATATATATATAACTGCCAGGTAAGTATTCATAAAACTTTGTTTTATCATAAATACTTCATTTTTATAATAAAATAGTTTTTATATATAATTTTCAACTAACTACTGAATTGGAGTCCTCCCTCCTCCCCTCACGTGGACATCAGGACAAAAATGATTGAGCTCTCTGCCATGTCGCTCCGCTCTTTACCCCTAAAGTGGGTACAGTATAACAATAAAATGTGACCTGGTTCTGTACTTGGACACTGTATACCACTGGTCCAAATTGTAGTTGTTATAAAGTGCTGGACAGTCTTGCTCTTTAGATTTATAACAGTGGAGATGACTACAGTAGACAGTTGCTCTACTTTGTAAAAAATTATTGTACAGTATCAAGAATATCAGAAAGTGTGTAACCCCATGGGAGGTAATTTCATCAGTGCATCCCACCTGCTCTATAGGCACAACTAAAGGTCCTTGAGAAATGCCTGTAATGCATCCTTTCAACCCCCTAGCTGTACCTTCTTTTTTGGCCTTTTACTTTACCTTCATTCCTGCTGCCTTTCCTTCAGTTTGCTATCCAACCAATCCAACTATCTCTTTACTCTGTCTTAATAGCTGCATTGCATAAAGTGCCCCTGTGCTTGTATTTAAAAATAGCCAAATTGTCATAAATCACCAAAATGATCATAAGAAGAGTTGATTGTAGCCAGTGAGTGTTTGTGTGAGTGATATTTTTTCAAAAGAAAACAAGGTTTGGTCTAAATTCAAATCAAAACAATCACCAAATGACTCCTCCAACACACTACATATTTTTAAACTATTAAAACAAAATCACTAGGTCCTACTTCTAAGTTTTAATATGATTGGTTGAAAGCATTTCTTCCCAATTAATAGAATGAACAAAACAATGCAGCAAGGGATGCTGCAAAGAGGCATCAGTGCTGCTTAAAATGTACCCCTCAACACAAGACAAGTATTTCATAGTTCATTCAGTAATCTTACTGACTCAAAACTAAGGATTACTAAAAGTACTAAAAACTCTTTTATCATAATTTATAATTACAGTGAGATTTTATTACAGGTAAAAAAAAATTATATGAACATAGGAAAATATATACACAACTAATTCTGCTTCCATTACCAATAAAATAACTGGATGTCATGTGCTGGAGAGAAAATTAACACTATTTTTAGACAAATGTTCAAATAGAAATAATGTAGAGTAAATTTGTAAAATAGTAGTTTTGCTAAAGCTACTCCTACTTTTTGATTAAATATTCAGATCCCAAGGAAATCTAAACAACAACAGTTCCTGCTTAAAGGTGATGCAGAGCATGGATGCAGTTAATGCCAATTAAACATAACTTCCAGTCACATATTATGATCATGTAAATAACCAACTTTTAAAAGTTAGGTTACAAAATATCATGTGATATTTTGCATTTAAGTGGCAACTACCTCAGTTACTTAAAATGTTAAACTTAAATATCCAAAGGATAAAAATGTATTACACTCAATTTTTATACAAATATAAATTTACACTTGGGCTATGAACTATGCTTTATATTCTATGTACACATCAATATAAACTGATTAGAATTACAAAAATACAAATTCCTAAATTTACTTGAAACCACATGTTTTACTGATAACCTCAATGTATGTATAGTAATTGTTTCACATCTCTGTTTGGAATATAATCTAATTATAATACTAGTTTTGTCATAAAAACAAGTAACTATACTACTGTACAACACAAAAAAGCTACCTGAATCTACCCAGTTTTTCTTGTGCTTCCACTTCACTTTCTATTTACATTGGTTGCACAGACACCTGCAGCAAAAGTATATAATAAAGCCATAAAATACACAGGGAACTGAACAATATTCTGTCCTGAAAATAATTTTGTTTTGGCATAAAATAGTACTCTTAAACAATGCTGTGATTTAATAGCACAAAGTCTTTTGCAAATTTTCTTAAGGCTGGCCCAAGAGATTCATTTTTAAGTGAGAGGGGGAATTTCAGAAAGGAGGATGTTCAAGAAGCAAAACAACTTAGCTGGATGAATAAAAGCGAATGGGTAAAAAGTGAACCCCTATGAAAGTTGAGGTATTCTAGAGCTTCACTACAGTGAGATTATATCAAATTTTAAAGTAGACTCTACCCTACTTACAAACTTTCAAGGATACAAATACGTTGAGAGGGTCACAAGTTAAAAGTGTTTGGAGCACTGCCCTTTGCCACCCAGAAATTCAAATTTTTCTCTGGGTGCCTATTCTGATAATAAAAAGTTTTGCAAAGAACAGAAGAAAATGAGAACCTATTACTTTAACCCCTTCCCTGATTTTCCTGAGTATTCTCGTGATTAATTATCATGTATTCTTACAATCACGAGAATATTTTTTCATACTCTTAAAATAATCCTACTGATTTCTATTTTCCCAATTTAATTTGGTCTATGATGAAGTTCCATTTTCTATATTTAGTATGTGTATTTTGTTTTTAAATCGTACAGTATTATAGTATAAGGAATTACTTTGGATGCTAGAAAGGTAAAAAGAATACAACCAGGAAGATAGAAATACATAAATAGGAATATTTTAAAAGTATGAACTAATATTCTTGTGACTGTAAGAATACATGATAGTTTACCACAAGAACAGTACCCAGGATAATCAAGGAAGGAGTTAAAGGAACAGGTTCTTTACTTTCACCATGTTCTAATGTTCTTTGCAGAAATTCTTACTAGCAGAATAGGCACCTAGAGACAAATTTGAATGCAAACATCAACAAAAATTATGCAGTACATATTAAAAACCAACTTATGAACAAATCAAGATACAACATTTATTCAGAACGTAACTCATTCGTAAATAGGGTGGTGTCTGCAATATTTTTCTTAGGTATACAAACCAACTTTTAAATAGGAGTACCTTTTAATAAGAGCTGGGAGACAGTTGTTAAACTTGGTGATAACATGGTTAACTGGTTACAGGGCTTGTCATCACCTCAGGGACAAAGCTGGGTAGTTGAGGATGGACAACAATAAAAGGCTCATTTCTACACCTAGGAAAAATATATATGACATTAAATTTTTATATTTGTTCCTAAAGAAATACCAACCATCGCCTTCTATTTAGAAGACTCAAAAGGTTGTCTGCCTACAACAGACACCCACCCTCATTACTTGGCAAATCAAGAAGTTCCTCTGAAAGTTTAGGGATAGCCACTGCCAATCTCATGGGCTCCCACATGAGTAAGGTGGGTGATGTCCTCAAGGAGTCATAAGCTTGTTTGATTACCTCATAGATTGAAAAACTTTTCTAATCTCATCAGGAATGGATGAGTTCTGAGATATCACCCCAATTCAGAAACAAAAGAGAAAGAAAGAGACCCAGATATCACCACAAGTCAGAAACAAAAGAGAAAGAAAGAGACCCCAGCCCTATGAGTGACTAGAAATGCCATGTACCAACCAGCATGTTTCACCAAGCAAAAGCTAGCATAAAGACAAGTCCTGAGAGTGAACTCTTGGTCCAAAGCTTTCCTTAGGGGCTCACAAGGCACCTGGGTTAGCCACCAGAAAAATATGCATAGCTCCATTGAAGAGGAAAGATCCAGGCCCTTTAGTCCACAAACCTGGATCAGACCTGAGCGATCGACTTTTACATCAGACTGAGAGGAGCTTGTCTTATCAAAGCCAATAAGGTTGCCGGAAGTCTGCGACCTGCTCAACAGACACTCCAACCTCAGAGACCCCTTCTATGGCACAAATAGCAGAAGATGGCCTCCTTCATATTCATTGAGGAACAACAGAGGCATCTATAGACATTGCCATCACAGTCCTGCAAGAAAAAGTCTCTGTCTCTTAGGAATGGACAGCTGGGTGGCACCTCTGAATGAGTGACTGACAAAGAAGAATGGGCCACCTAGAAATCTCTATCAGTGCCCTGACCAGGAAAGCCAGCAGAAACCATTGGCATCTGGCCAATGAGGATCAACCAGGGTTATCCTGAGACCCGGGGTGATCAACATGCTGTTGATAACTCAAAAAATCAGGCAGAAAGGCATAAACATGCAGATTGTCCCTGGGGTGTGGCAATGTGTCTGGTCACCACCAAAGGATCTGGAATAGGATAACAGAACACCAGAAGCTTTCTGTTCAGCCTGGTACCTAAAAGGTCAAGCACAGGAAGCCTCCCCACCATTCAAGAAAGTAAGGACCATTGTCCCTACAACCTGACTACTGTGACTGCACTAGTCTGCTAGAACGTTCTGTCTACCTAGGAGGTATTTGCCTGATGACATGAGTGCCAACTTCTCCCAATTTAGCACGATCAGTACTAGTGCCAAAATGAGTGTAAACTGTAGCTCAGGAGCAAACACTTCTTGGAGGATGCCAGGACTAACTGTTCATCCAGGTAATGCAGTAAGCATATACCTCGCAATTGGTCCCATGCTGAATCAAAGGGAAATTCAGACGTGGCCACCAGTCTAAAGCAGAGAGTTTGAACTAGTAAATACTCCCATTGCAGACAAAGTGGAAGTACTTCAGAGTTCTGACGGACTGGTACTTAGAAGTACAAATCCTTCAGGCCTACTGAAATCATGAAATTGCCCCTGATGAAATTTAGTACAGACTGAGCTGCTCCTATCTTAGAGAGTGTGCAACACAAACCTCTTCAACAGTGAGAGGCCAATGGCCAGTCTCCAGCATTCTATAGTACTTTTTCCATTGCTGAAAGGGCCAGAGATTCTGAAGAAAACAGAGAATAAGATCAGAACAGTGTGAGGGAATCTTGTAGCCAGCCCATAGGACTGACACTACAAGGGGCTCTGCCTTATGTCTCTACTACATTGCCCAATGGCCAGAAAGACATTTCCCCCTTGTAACAGGGGACTACCAGCCATAGCAACTTCCCCTCCTTTCTAATTATCATACCCTCCGTTTCCTAGCCATGGCAGAGGGAGGAGAGCTAAAGGGATGAGAAGACTTGACTTGACTCCACTCCCTTGCTAGAGAAAGAAGGGCAGGGCTGCTGGTCTTGGTTTGGAAGAAGCAGGCATCATTCCCAGAACCTGAAGACCTAGCCAACTTGCATGGGTTTGACTATGGGTTTCTTTGCCACAATGAAAGTTTGAAAAACATTGTGCAATGGGTAAGAGGATCCCAGAACTCTTGATTTTCTCTTATCCACTGCTGCCGTCACATTATCCAGGATAAAAGTGACGGAGAACCCAACACCAAACTGTTCCTGAATAAGAGTAATTTGTTGGACACTTGTCTAAAGAAGAGAGACAAAACCATGTCCATCCTCCTCTTACTGAAGTCAGCCCAAAGGTTGACACTGTAGCGCAAAAGGGAAATAGGTGTCTTTTCTTCTAACACCAGTAACCGCTGGAACTTTGCCCTCTCATCCTGAGATGAGACACCTGTCATGGAAAAGTCTGCTATGTCTTCAACTAAATGTTGAGCCATCAGGCATCCAGGAGGAAGCTGAATGAAGTACCTTCCTAGCAGGCCCTGTCTTAGGGGGGAGGTCATTTGACAGCCCACAGGCTAGATCTGTTGGACGAGTAAATCTGACCTGAAGGTTAGAGTTCACTTGGCCCAAGACATCATGAGCAAGCTGGGACCACAGAAACCCAAATAATGGTATCTCTTCAGGAGTGCACCTAAGGGTAAGTTCAAACTATTGTGACCAGACCCAAGATTACACTCAGAATGAGCATGATATTATCTCCAAAGTGCCACTAGCTTGGCCTGCCGAGTTTCTGGAAGGAAAGGACTGTCTGAGTCTATCAGATCCTCAGGAGCACAAGCTGGAGCCTTACTGGAAAAGGCACCTTCTGCATTTTCAGAGAATCATGCACAAGATAGGTGGGTGGGCTGTGTGTGAGCAGTCCTCCCAAGATTGGCAAGCCCTGACTGTAAAAGTATGGCAGGAAGAGTCTACCCTGCTTCTAGCACACTCACAGTCCAGAGACCAAACAGGTGCAAAGTAAGTGGGATGTGCTGACTCAACTACAAGTGTTTCTGGACAAGCACAAATGGAATTAGAAACAATACCAGTTTTCTAAGAGGGTCAAGAATGGGTTCTAAATACATTCCTTAAACAGTCACCCAAAGGTGACTGGGAGCATGCACACAAACACACACAAGAAGCCGCCTTAGACTACCTTGTCTCCTGCGAGAGCAGGGAGTGGTCAAGGACAAGGAAGATGAGCTTAACAAGGAGGAGGAATGTTGTGAACAGTTTTTTCTTTAACCAGCTTGAGTCTTGCTCATCTCCAATATTTAAGGAAGACTGATGTTTATATCAACTATTTCACAGCTGGAGGATCTGCTATAGAGAGAACAGCTGCTAAACAAGGATGACACTACAGGAGATGATGCCTTGCTACCAGGAACATCACAACAATTACAGACAGTCCACGGTTATCGGTGGGGGTTCTGTTCCTGGGGGTGCTGATGAGCGAAAACCACCATTAACCAAAACTCGTTGATTTATGGCGCCATAAATCGCTGATCTTATGGTGCTAGATAAGTCCTATAAATCCAGATTGCCGATGAACAGGGACTGCCTGTAGTTGAATGAATGAACAGGGACTGCCTGTAGTTGAATGAAAGGTAAAAGAAGTACCAGAGTCAAAGCCTCACCAGGGGAGGCACAAGTCTGAGCTCCTCCATCATCATCATCATAGGAAAACAATTGGTAGGATCCCTTCTTCCTGCAAGAAATCCCTCTCCCTCTCCCATGCAAGAAGGGTAGTACAGGAGCTGTTCGACATAAGTCGGGAAAGGCGCATGTCGGCACCAGAAATCCAATTATCGTTATCACCAGACAATTGTCATGAAACCGGATTACTGATAACCGGGAACTGTCTGTAAATAGGCAGTCCCTGATTATGGGAGGAATTCCATTCCGAGTGTGTGACAATAACCGAAAAACTCCAATCTGTAGGTATGTATTGATACCAGTGCCCGAGATAAGCAGAAATCAGTGTATGTCAGCACTGAAAATCACCAATTTATGTTGCCAAGCTCCATAAAACCAGATCACCAATAATCAAGGCCACTGATAACCAAAGGCAGTCCCCTGTTAAAGGTGTGGTTTCTGTTCACGAACAAGCGCCACTAACCAAAAGTTGGTGATAATAGCACTAACAACCAGCTTAACAGCACCGTTAACCGGAAATCAGCACCAATAACAACCTGCTTAACAGCGCCATTATTTAGAAAATCCAGTCACTAGACAAGCCCCATAAAACCGGATTGAAACAGAGGAAAAAGATGGTACTGCCTCCACCCTCCAGGGTGGGGGGAACATTCACCTCTGAGAAAGACCAAATCAATGGAATAATAGGAAGTGGACAAGCCTTCAAAGGAAGAAGAAGCAACTGAAGGAAGTCTAGACAAGGGCAAAGCAGAACAGTTTAATCTTCTTGCGCCAGCTGGAAACCGGTTAAAAACAATGAAAGATTGTAAAGCAAGGAATCTGTGGCATCTGGCAACTCATGCGTTTACAAGGTGGAAGCTGGTCACCTACCAGGCATAGAACACTGTGGCGTGTCAGTCTTTCCCCCAACCAAGGAAAAGAGAGGGGCAGCTAGATGTGGGCAGTAAACATTAAGACCTCAGGTTTGTTAGCTATGAAAAATACAAATTAATTAAAAATTTGTCATTTGTTCATACGTACAACAAACCTTTGGTCGTAACAATAGGATAGACTTATACTTGGAGGGAGGTACAAGTACCCTAACCTGGCTGGGAGTTTAACCCACCTGACCACCCTTCCTAGAGGAACAAGTTCTAAAGAAGGGGATCCAAGTCCATGAGCGAATAGACAATCGGATATCTAAAAACTCAACTGTCCGGGTTGAAACAATGATATATAACCAGATTCATTGCATTTCAGGAACAAAAGAAAACTCTGCATGTTCAAGCAACAAACCATGCAAGCCACACAGGTTTGTCACCACTCCTCACTCCCCTTGCTAGAGAGAGGAGCACTTGCTACTGAATAGCAAATTTGTCTATTGTATAGTAAGTAACAATACAAAACCACCACCAGAATGACCACCATACTCACCTATATCAGACCAGTTCCAACATATGACGTGTCTATTCTTTGAACCCCCCCATAGGAAGAAGAAAGGAAAAAAGAGAAAGAAAGAGGCCAGCCAACTTACTCATTCTCTCTTCCACACAATCACCTTGGGAAAGATACAAACTGTCCTGCCAGGGGCACTGGGTGAATTACACAACTTGTTGGGCAGCCCCCACCGGACCCAAGGAAAAAGTGTCCAAAGACCTGTGGGTTTGTTTGTTTGTTTGTATGGTGCTTTTACATTGCATGGAACCAGTGGTTATTCAGCAACAAGACCAACGGCTTTGCGTGACTTCCGAACCACATCAAGAGTGAACTTCTATCACCAGAAATACACATCTCTCACTCCTCAATGGAATGGCCGAGAATTGAACCCGCAACCACCGGGGTGGGACGCTAATACCATACCAACCACGCCGCTGAGGCACTCCAAAGACCTATGGGCAACGTCCTTTTGGTAAAAGAAAGTGAACGTGGATTGACGTAGCCAAGAACCTGCACTCAAAATTCTATGGACAAACAAGTTTTTCTTAAATGCCAGAGAGAAAATACCTCTGATGTCATGTGCTCTAGCCTGCCCAGTGACAGGAGGAGTAAGCCTGTTTCATTGTCTCGCATAACCAGAATGAAATTGTGTCCTTGGACACTTCCCTTCTTGACCGGCCTGTGCTAACAAAAAGTTTACGGCACCTACTTAGGTGACGAGTCCTCTTTAGACAGCATCGCAGTGCTCTGATGGGGCAAAGCAAGAGCTCTTGTGGATCGCTGTCCACAAAGTCATTCAGTGAGGAAATAGAAAACGAGCCAATCTGTCATCATGCACCGAAGGATTCTGGGTCTTGGCCATAAATTTCGGGACAAATTCGAAGGTCACAAACCCCCAACCCCTGGTGTGTTTAACATCACAACTCAGGCCATGAAGTTCCCCAGATCTTTTCAAAGTAGCCAAGGCCAACAGGAAAACTGTCTTTAGAGTCAGATCCGTCTGATGACCGATGAAGGGGCTCGAATAGAGCCCGAGTGAGATTTCTCAGGACTAGAGAAAGATCCCACGCAAGAGGCTTGAGTTCTCTTGGAGAACAGGACTGTTCAAAACTCCTGAACAACAAGATTTCCCTCGATGAAGAGATGTCCACGCCTTTCAGGTGCAAAACTAAGCCCAAGGCTGCTCTTTAGCCTCTGATAGCTGAAATGGAAAGACTTTTCTCAACCCTAAGGAAGATCAGAAAATCCGCTATCTGCTGAGCAGAAGCTTAAGTGGAGAGAAACCCCGTCGACAACACCAATCACGTTACACTGCATATTTCCCCTGGCAAACTGCTGATGAATATTTCCTGAGATAGCTAGACATCTGGCCCACAGCCTTTCTAGAACAACCTTTCTATTGTTAAGACCTCTCGTTTGTTAGCTATGAAAAATACAAATTTATTAAAAAAATCTTATGTTTGATACTCGATCCAGAAGCAAAAACCCCCAAATCGATATTTCTATTTTGCACCAATATATCCAGAAGTACGTTATACTGCAATCTATTGGTGAGCCACTGTAATTCCAGAAGGAATTGTAACAGGAACAGTTGGGGCAGGGAGAAGTGAGGCCTGTGAACTCTTACTATCCTTGCACCCCTCATCCCTTTCTTCTAACTTATCCTGCTGCAAGGACAAGCAATCAGTGCCCTCATTCCAGGAAAAAATAGAGGTGCATGATTTCCCACTGCAGAAAGAGCAATACTACTTGATACATGGTACTTAGCACATGATGCACCCGCAAGGCAACCCATATCCTTGAAATATATGTACTTAGTACATGATGCACCCACAAGGCAACCCATATCCCTTTAAATATTTCTGTCCCCCCCCCCCCCCCCCCCCCCCCTTACACAAAAAGGAAAACCAACTTCCAAAAACACACAAACCAAATACTCTTCCAACATACAACAGCAGCATGAGAGAGCACAACAAGACATTTACTATTCAAGACCACAAAAAAACAAAAAATGCTTGGTAATGGGAGGTGAGTAAGGGTAGTAACCCCACTCAACCCCATAATGACCCGTTCACGACCTTGCTACCAAAATTTCAATGACTGGCTCTCAGCTTTTGCTGAAGGATGCTCCTGTGTACAGGCACTTGTTTGCGTTTCTTTATAACAAACCATTTTTTCATGAACTCTGATGTTAAGTCAAGTAATAGTTTTGAGATTCAATATAATTTTCTCATTCATTAACTTCTTAAGTGTAGGAGATTATTACTTTTTGTGATGTCACATTTTTATACTAATCTCTTGTATAAACTGAGATCTTATGATTAATATCAAACTTTGCTACAAGTTTCTGGCACCTTCAACAGCAACTTTTAAAACTGTAACTAAATAACAATGTGGTACAATACAGTATTTTACTTTTTTCACAACTACAGTTATCAACTTAGTAAATCCTCTATTCCATGAGAAAAGTGAAATGCTAATGGCTAATGGTTGTACTAAAAAAATGTCTGCCTGCAAGTTCAGCAAGCGGACATTTAAATTAACACATAATGAATAGTTACAAAGAGATTCTGCTTAAGAAATATATGTTGCACTTACCAGTTTCTCCAAACTTGTTTTCCCTTTAAGCTGTACACTCATATTACAAGATTTTGATGTACTACGCTTAAAACTTCTAAATTCCTGTCTGACCTATTCTGTAAGCATTTACATAAGGCCTTCATCACTCAAAACATAAGAGATTCTCCCTCTGTGTTTCTAACACTTTACCATAATGATACCTACAGTTATTGTCTTTAAAACAAATATAGTACTTCCTTCCAAATAACAAACCTTGGCTGACCAATTTTGAGTGACATACCAGTTATAATTTTCATCTTTATAATTCATCTGTAGATCATCTTGCTGCTTCAGTTTCACTAAAAAGTTGCTGACCACATAAACATTATTAGTTTCCAAAACAACATGATGTGTGAAAGACTGTTTCCAGTCATGAGGAATATAAGCAGATGTCAAAAGCTTGACACCCTCAGCTCAAACTCTATACAGAGTTATTTGTTCAAGAGGTGAAATTGTTTACAAGTTCTACTGATAGACATAACATTTAATTAGACATCATCATCATCAACAATAAACCTAAATGACAACACAGAAGCCCTCTTAATCATTTTATTTATGTTTTAAATCAATAATAAACTTAACAGTTCACAAGGATAAATGTCTAACATGGCTTGTTTAAAGGTAAAGTTAAAAAAAATGAGAACTACAGTCAACGCAAAATGACTACGAACATGGCTGTCATTTGCTACGTTGCCAAACTTCTTCCCAACTTTTAACCTGACTACAGTTAATAAGCATAACTCAATTTGGGATTGTTTAATCCAGTCATAAAATCTAACTTGTCTCTCCCGTGGGCTTTCCAGAAGAGAGAGAGATCTTTCCGGGCAAAGACAAGGCCAGCTTAATTTACCATCCTTGAGGAGCCAATAACATTACGTATATTTCTTGCATTGTATCATTTTCATCAGTGAGTCTAGGCTAGATATTGGGCATTTGTATAATTCATTTAGATGATCAAAAACCAAATCATCCTTATCCTGTTATCAAAACAGTTGAAAGCATGATTTCAGTTCTTCATTTAATGTAATTTTTTAAAACTATAACTCGCCCTTTACCCATCATCAAATTTCGCTTATTTTACATCTTCACGGTTAGATACGTAGCACAAGAGTGTCAAGCAGTTTACCCTTTCTGACCTGGTAAGAGGAAGATGTGGCATTATATCTGCCAAATCTACACAATATCTCAACTTATGAATCATCTGGGAAAAGTGGCAACATCTAAAGCATACTACATGTCCTTAGTCATTTTACTTAAGACTATAAGCATCAAAACTATCAAATTAACATTACATTTCATCAACATCAAATACAAAACATGAGCACATCAACTGAAAATTGCAAAGATGTAAGACTAGAAATATTAATTCAACTCAAAAGTGGTGGATTTTTATCGGAGAGGTTCAGTCATTACCAAAGTCCGATGCACACAAAAATATCCTGCAGAGTATTAATAATTGTATTCTTATTTGTATAACATTGTGGAACTGTTAATGCACTAAAGCAGCCACCATTCTAGGTTGCAGACACTCAACCATTAAAATATGAAACTGGATATGAGGACAAGCACTTCCTTTACTGAGGTAGTTCTCATGTAAGTAGCATTTCAGATACAATACGTAGTACTGTAAATGCTTACTGACATATACATAGTGTGTGCTACAACAAGCAATTCCTTCCACTATTAAAATGTTCATAAATTTATATTCTTGTATGACAGGGGAGATTATATTATTTGCATCGCTAAGTGCTATTCAAACAATTACTTTAACATAAAGAGAAACAAGGACATTACATTGTTCACCAAGAGTCACGTTCCTATTCCTTGCCCTGGGCTGCTACAAAGTTGTGGGGGTCAAAATTCACCTCTATATAAAACGGTTTTATGAAATAGCCTTAATAAGAGACCTAAAATACATAACAATCTGCAGCACTCATGAAAGATGCTGTAAACAGTATACTTGTATTTGCATCCAGTTTTCTGCAGACAATTTTAAGCAATGTCAACAATTATCTATTTAAAACACATCAGTACATTCATTCAATAGTGAAATTTATTGCCTTAAAAATATCAAAACGTAATTTCACTGAAACTCCAACTTTATTCATTAATGATTAGATTTACATCGATGGTAAGAGTTCAATCTTAAATTATGCAAATATTCCAGCATAAGTATACAACTCATATATACTGTGTATACACAAAGTATAGCAGTAATTTAGCAAGCAGAGGTATATTTATTCTTTCATTAACTGATCAGATCACAAGACAAAATTACCACATCAAAGATCGAACTTTCGGAAAGAATATTTTATCAATGTTTATACAAAATATTTCATTACAAAAATTCAAATGTTTTTGTAAATACAGTTTATAGATTTATTCACTGAAACTGTATATCTTGTCACTGAATAATGTGTATTGTGCATTATGCATGAAATATTGCTGCCTTTATGAGAATTAATGATAATTAGTATTTTTCTTTTCTTGTATGATGGTAAAGGGTTACCATAAAAAACAGACACTCATAAATAAAGCAGTTTCTCAATATTCATAACTTAAAATTTCAACTGAATGCAAAAGTCACAGAACACTGTTGTGGCTAACAGGCAATTGCTATTACAATATACTTGGCTATGTAAATTGGTAGAGATGTTCTGAAGTATGTAACTTGATATAAATATTTTCAAGTGCTATTGCACTTTACACTACAGATGATTAACAAAACTTAATACAACCTTGCATTTACACAAGTATATCATTACATAGAGAGGCATTTTAAAACAAGTTTTATGTGCATGTGACCCTACAGTTTTCAAAGAGGAAAAATACTTTTCTATATTCTTCCCATGTAAATCAAGTTTAAACCTCATGTTGGCACAATCTAACAAACAGTTTGGAGAATTATGTCATCCTTAACATTTACAAAAGTTTATCATCACCTTATTGTCTGTACTATTCATACTTTGTGCATTCTCAAACTGGGAACTTGCTCTCCTCAGAATAAAGTCTAGCACTTGTACTCAACTTTTCCTACTTCTAAAAAACATTCAAGCTCTTCAAGGAAGTTTGATGATGTAATTATTGTGAAGGTGAGGAATAAAGATGATTAAACCAGCAATAAACACAGTGTTTGAACTACGTAGTAGTAAATGAGAGACATCAAAACAAAAATATTTCATTTAATTATCTAACAACCACAAAAATCACTTTTAATTCATTACCATTCACATATGTAAACAAATTAAACCTTAAAAAGAAAAACACAACATCTGATGATTCACATTAATATAACTGAGAGTAATCCGAATGCATCTAATCTATTGAGCACAGAAACCTTTTCTGCAAGAGGCAAGACTGGAATATCAAGCTACTATGGTGCATACTGCATTTAAAGAACCAGATATGTTGTTAACAAAAAATAAATATATACTGATGAACATAGAAAAATATATGGTATACATTAAAAATTGGGCAAAAGCATATAAATACAGCAGGCCATATATACTATAGTCATGAAATAACTTGAAGAAACGAGGATCAATGGTGTACCTATAGGGAAGTAGTAAATAAAAAAATTTGAGCAAGGGTGCTCAAGCAAGGTTCAACAGACTGTCTTTACATTTGTTGTGGCTCAGTGCCAAGTTGTTCTGCTAATATTTTTTTATATTTCTTAGTATGAAGTACAACTTGTCAGTGATGTAAGTTATACTTTAGAAATCTCTAATTAAAATACTACCTCTTGTAATTTTTTTCATGAAATTCAAAACTGACGCCAAATATGATGTGGTATATGTACAGTATACAGTTTTACATACAAGTTACAGGCATTCTTGCAGACATACAATACTACATAAAGAAAATATATATTTATTTATACATATACAAAATCCTATCCAAAGAACAAGAGATAACAACACCAGGGAAATATTCTCTATAGATACTACAGTGTAATGTATTGTACACTATATACAATATTGCATGGTTAAGAGCAAAGATACTAAGAAAATAGTACAACTACAATGGAGGAAACAAAAATACAATACTACTTCAATCTAAATACTATCATTCTGCACTCTCTCACTTAGCAGTTACACAGTCTTCATTGGGAATCAAAATTTTCTTTAAATATGACCACAATTTTGTTTCCTACAAAATTTTATGCACTAAAATTTTTTTTTCTTGTGAATGTAAGTTGTTGTAATCACTCCCATTATTTAAGTGATTAAAATTTCTCTACTTTGACAAAGCAACTGACACCATAACCTTCTTATTGACAAATTCACTCATAGAAACACTAACCTTTTAACTGACCACTAATCCCACCTACCCTGAATAAACATGAAATATGTCGGTCATAAAACCGTTTCCTTCTCAAAATGGTAACAATATATATGTAGGTCATACATCACTGTTATACATCTTCAAATAACAAACATATGAAAAATTTAAGTCATACATATATATGGTACAGTATACAGTGACTTCTATTTGAAATGGAGTATCTAACTTGTAAGGTAAGGCATATCTGCAATAAATAGAAGGTACTGTATACAGAAGAGTGAGATCATTTGATCCTCTTCCCTGTATTTCTTGTTGCATGCAAGTGCCAAAGAGCTACTGCCATCATAATGCTAACAAGATGTACCTACAACAGTATTCTAGTATTCATTACCTCTTCTCCACTGCATTCTATTGCCTCATGAAGCCTCTGGAGCATCTACAATAAAAAAAACAAAAATTTTATCAGCCTTTTTCAATACCATTTTATCTCCCTTCAAAACTTAATATTTTCATCAGATTCTTGAAAATATTTATACATTATCTTCTTTTCTGGTGCTTAAGTTCTGCCTTCTTACTTCTGTGTTGACAGAACCCTTTCAAAAGTACAATACTTTCAGTCCTCTAACTTTCATCATTACCGGCCTATAAAAATGAATCCACATCACCAGTATGACCACCGTACTCACCTGTATCAGACCAGTTCCAGCATATGATGGGTCTATTTTTCAACCTGCCCATAGTAAGAAGAAAGGGAAAAAAAAGAGGAAGAAAGAGGCTAGCCAACTCACTCTCTCTCTCTTCCACACAATCATCCTAGGTAAGATACAAATTGTCCTATTGTTAAGACTGAAGATTTTTAGCTATGAAAAAAAAAGAAATGACTGTGTAAAATACTTTCTTGTAATTAACACATTTTTGGGGCACAACATGACACAAAACATAAAATAAATGAGCAAAAAAGCTCTTACAAAAAAGTAAAAACTATATTAATATGCCATTACAAACACAAATATACATATCATCCAAATTACCCAACCACTAAAACACAAGACAGAATGGAAAAAAAAAGTTCTACTGTCAGCATCATATTAAAAAAAGAATGATAAAAAACTAGCCACTTGTTTACCAGTTCATACATAAAAACAGCTGAATTCCAAAAATGAAGTTATAGTAATAATAATAATAATAATATGATGTACATAAAAAGATGTCATCAATAATAGTAGTAATACAAGTAATGGTAAAACCACTAGTCTAGAAAAAAAATTATCTTAAAATTCTTTAATTTTATCAAATTTCTATATAGTACCATGGATCAAATCTAAAAGCTTTCTGGAATATGTAAATAAAAGGAGGTTACATTATATTACTGCTCCCCGTAGGAGGATAGTGCCGTTAGTGCACCTCACGTGGTACCCTATAGGCAATACAGGCAGTCCCCGAATTACGACGGGTTCGGGTTACGACATTCCGAGGTTAAGGCGCTTCTCAATTATATTCACCAGAAATTATTTCCAGGGTTACGACACATGTTCCAGGGTTATGACGCCTACAACGCTGATCTGGCACAAGAAACATGACACCAAAAATGCAGAATAATCAATATTTGAAGTTTTTTTTTTGGATGAAAAATGCAATAAGAATGCAGTTTACATAGTTTTCAATGCACCCAAAGCATTAAAAGTAAGGTTTTCTTAGGATTTTTCACGATGTTCCAGCTTACGACAATTTTCGGCTTACAATGCGTCTCAAGAACGGAACCCCCGTCGTAACCCGGGGACTGCCTATACTTCTCTGCAGTGTCCATTTGGCCTGTAGCTGCAACCTCTTTCAATCCTTTTACTGTACCTCCATTCTTATTCTCTTCCTTCCATCTGACTTTCCACCCTCTCCAATAATTGCTTCAAAGTGCAACTGCAAGGTTTCCCCCTTGTTACATCTTTAAAACCTTCTTATTGATAAATTCCTCTTCAGCACTTGACCTTTGGCCTAAATTCTATATTCTATCCTATTCTATGTTACTGCTAATAAAGCCATTATAAAATACAATTTCTTCAGCCTCTGTCCAATTGATGTTTAGTCATTTTCATCGCCATCATTTTTTTTATACAAAGCTGTCAGGCAATTCTTTTCTACTGTTTTACTTATTTGCATTTTTAGTAGTTGAATACTAATTTGAATAGACATTGTTTCTGCTTGCAATGACCTAATAATGGATATTTTCATATCACTTTTAAGAGTTTTTTGCTCAGTTATTTTATACTTTCACTTTGTGCTTTGATGATGTGTTACTTGCATGAAAGTACATAATTGGAACACGGTCATTTCCTTTTAAACTTTTCTTGTGGTTTAGCTGATAATCAAATCGCATGCATATTTGTGAATTTTTTTATCATAAAACTTTTCAAATAAAGACAACTATCCTAATGGACTAATATGCAATGTAAAATGCCCACACTCAGCACGCACACGCACATGCACACACATCACTTCATGTCTTGAAGACACAATAAGCAGAATCGTTAGAAACAACTCTTATACATGAGCAGTTCTGTCGCATTGCTAGGCAGTAAATGAATAACTCATTCTTTCACATACAAAGACTGGCCCATTGAGGAAGATGGGACTGGTTGGTGGGCTTTTACCTATGTCTGATTTGTATAAAAAAATTAATATTAAACTTTATTTCAAGAAGAACCCATTATTCATCCACTTAGCTTTATTTCAAGAAGAACCCATTATTCATCCACTTAGCTTTACCTGCTGTTTTGGCAGGAAGGTGAGAGGGTATAGGTCCCAGCAGAGTGCTAATGGACAGATAGGATAAGAACCAAGTGGATATCCAAGGTAATCTCAGGGAGTAGAGTAGCAGTAAGCCCTGAGAGTGATTTAATAGACTGTACCCTGATACTTCAACAAGGCACAGAGATCAACAAAACCATTCAGAAAGGAAACAGTCCATCACCCAAGATCCATCCCTTATGCCTAATGTCTCAATAGGTAAAATTTGCAAAGAGGGAGGATGAGCTTGAAATCTGTGTTCTTCCTGGATGCAGCAAAATTTAAGAACTGACCCCTTGACCCTTGAATGCTATAATCCGGCCAGCCTTATCTGCAAACACTTCTGCACATGCCCGACAAACAGCAGTCTTAGCAAATGGGACACTGTATTCTTGGAGACATGTTCCCTTTCCTTTTGCTTAAACTTTCATCAAGATGTTTCTCAAAAGCAAGATGTGATTCAAAAGTTACACCAAGTACAGTCGACCCCCACTATTCGCAGATTTTCCTACAGACCGTTTACACCCATTATGCTTGTAAAATTCACCTATTTGTGGTATTTTTCACTTGAGATATATTTACAATTTACTGTATTTTCGTATAATTTTCGTGGCAAAATGCAATTTTTGTGTTAAAAATATTGAAATAATTGGGTCTAACTTTTTTTTTAACTTAAAAATATTGAAATAATTGGGTCTAACTTTTATTTTAACTATCAAAATAGCAGTTCTAAGCATTTTTAGAGTGGTTTAAGTAATTGCATATTTTATCTATTTAAGGAGATCTGGTACCCATCCCCCCAAAAAACAGGGGTCTACTGTACTATAATCTAAACTTCAAACTCATGAATTCCATCCACTTTAAGGGGGAGGATGAGGTGAAAAATCAGTATGAGTTCTATTAATCAACAATGTTTTCATTTTACTGAAGTTTAGTCACTAATTCACTCAATACCATGAATGAAACTATGGGCAGCTTCATTTCCCATAAGTAGCGTCTGCAATGCCCACAAGTGTTCCAACCTTGGTATACTGACCAATCTTGTTTTCCAGCCCAACAACCATATGACTTGATTACACTAAAAATAACAGCAGACCAAGAATACTACCTTGTGGAAAACTAGACTCAATAGGCCTTGGTTCACTGCTGCCAACTTGTAAGAAAATCTTGAAGTAATACTAAAACTTATCCACCTCTTCCAAGATCCTGAATTTAAAGATATGATTTACTAAATGAACAGAAGGACTAAAGATTTATCTGAATTACTCTAAACTTGAAACCTTATTAAAGTTCTCTTGCAAATAGCATATTAAACCATGACAGAGCATAGAAAGTACTAGACTACTTTCTATATGCATATTGACGATTAGCTAACAATCCTTTGGATTCTACATGTACAGTGGCTTAAAAATAAGTTTTTCTGAAGCTTTTGAAGGTGCAAGGTGAATAGAAATTGGCCTGCAGTCTCCAGATAAGACACTCTTTGGAACAAGCACTGTACATATTACTAAGCTTGCACTCATCAGCAAAGGTACTATGTGACATTCAAATCTATAGAATCTACTAATCTTGGGAGACACAGCACAAAAATCCTTTTTAAAAAACCTAGGGAAGAAACCATCAGGATCTTCACCCCTGCTATCAAAAGTACAGTATCAAGAATTTTCTTAAATTCCTAAAGCAAAATGCAAACTTTCTAAGAATGGGTTCAAGTTGACAAGTATCAGGGAAAGTGACATCCTCAGCTGATTACTTAGCTTCAAAAGCTCTATGAAACAGTTCAACCTTATCCTTAAGGTCAATAAAGGTGTCAACTCTCATCTCAAACCTTTGGATAGTTATGTCATCTGTCAAGCTTATTTGCCACCTCT
The DNA here is from genome assembly GCF_015104395.2 of Macrobrachium nipponense. Classification (NCBI taxonomy): domain Eukaryota; kingdom Metazoa; phylum Arthropoda; class Malacostraca; order Decapoda; family Palaemonidae; genus Macrobrachium; species Macrobrachium nipponense. The sequence continues at coordinate 39,802,732 of NC_061105.1, forward strand.
TAATGTTGACTTATGTCATAGATGTAATGAGAATTCATCGTTTGTTGCATAAAATGTACTAGTACAACAAAAATATCCTCTCCACTCTTCTTTACCTGACTTAGCCGTTTTTGTTCGCAACACTAGTCAGGCTTCTGACACAAACAGTGTTGTTTTCTAGCACTAGGTTTGACACTAGTCAGTTTGCTTGTTATTTTATCTTGGTTACAACTAAAGTGTGGAATAGTTTGCCTATCAAGTGTATCATTTTTATTTTCTTTTCCCTAATAACTATCATTTTTTTACTACAACTTTTCTCTCTCTGCAGGCTGGTTCCCCTTTTAAGTGGGAGGATATGTTTCAGGTTTACTTCAAAATTTCCTTACAAGTAGGCAGCAGCAAGTTGCTGTTGATGGGATCTTTAGCAGCCCACAACCTTCTGTGTCTAGAGTTCCATTGGGCTGTGCTCTTGCTTCACTGTTATTTTTAGTGTATACAAGAGATATGTCTGTTGGCCTGAAAAACAAGATTGTTCAGTATGCCAGTGATGCAGCACTTGTGGTTGTCATCAAGTCCCCTCTTATGATCTTATGAGAAATGAAGCTGCCTTTAGTCTCAATCGTGACATGAAGCATATTAGTGAATGGTGTAGTTGGTGGAATATGAGGTTGAACTGAAATATTAAAACAAAAACACTGCTGATTAGTAGATCTCATACTCATTTCTCACCCCATCCTCCCCTTCAAGTTGATGGGACTGCTAAATGAGTCCAACGCTTTAAGTATACATACTTGGTGTAACTTCTGACACATCTTTTATGTAATAAAGGATAGTTTACCCAGACCTATGAGCCTAATACAGGCTCTTCTCAGGCTGGATTTCAGGAATTAATATTTCTAATGGTTTTTAATTACATTTCTGCCTTTTCTCACATTCAGCAATTATTGGCTACTAACCAAGAAACTTTATAACTATCATTAGGCTCGACTTCAAGTAAGAGTGGGTAGGGCTGGTGTGAGGTAAAATCCTTATAAACATACATACAAGAATCCATTTCCATTCTCAGTTACAAAAGTACAGCAAGAGCTTAACATCATTGCAAAGTACTGTATTTGTTTATCCAAATAAGTGAAATTAATAAAATAATTATTGGTGGCAGACTTAGAGATGCATCTTTCTACAGTGGGTTGATTTTGCCTCAAACCAGGAAATAAAAAAAGAAGGCTAGATAAGTAATCATTATAAGCTCAGACTATCTGAAAATCTTACTTTTCAATGAGCATTATCTTAAGGAGTAGGGTATATTATTTTGTTTTATGATTTTTATACTAAAAGTACTGAATTTCATCAATTATTCAACATTTTGAAAAATAATTCTGGGCACAGTCCTATAGTAGTACGTACTATAATCTAAGACAATGGTATCGCCACTATTGCTCTCTTGTCCTCTCCATTCATTTGTTATTCTCTATCTCACTCTCTCTCTTTGCATTAGTTTGTTATTCCCTCTCATGTCCTTCCCTTACTACGTATTCTTCTCTCATCCCCTGTGTGCAGGCAGTACATCCCACAGTGTTGCCAAGATAAATTTTTTTTTTTTTTTTTTTTTTCGGGGAGGGATGAGTGGAAACCAAGTACTACTAATAATGCTACATTTTTTAAATTTAATTTTTACACTTCTACACCAAACTATATAGGGTAAGTAAATGTACATAATTTAATTACAGTATTGAAAAGATTCGAGGAAAACTTAGATAAGTAACAAAGCATCAGGCCTAGAAAATAAAAAATCATAGATATATACAGCGTGATCCTTCTAAAAAAAAAAAAAGGGAAACGTACAATATACTTACTTTTTCTAGGCTTAATTTTTTCATAACCAAAGTTCTGACCTCTCTCTAATATGAGGTCACTGCCTTCCACATCAACTAGAGTCTTCTTTCTTAAAAAGTGGAAGTGATTCAGGGCAAAATTGTAAAATTCTTCCTCCAGTCTCATCACCTTTATGGGAAAAAAAAAATTTAACAATGTATTTTAACAAGAAATTTTCAGGACTGCATACCTTTGGAATGAGTTTAATCAATTCAGCTATCATTTGTTAAATACAATCAACGATCAAAACTGATTTTCTGTAATCCTCAATAACTGACAGCTTTAGGTCAGTAACAAAATTTTCTTAATGGGGGAATGCAAACTGTTCTTAAATTCTATCAGACATAGCAGCAATATTCAAGAATTAAACTATACTCCTGCTACTTTTCATATAAGTGCCCTCATTTAAGACCTACCCTTCTTCCACCATAAAAAGGTGCTCCACTTCATCTCTTCTACATTCGCTCACCATATACGTACTTCTGAGCCAAGAAATTCATGAATGTTTTGCAATCCTGAGAATTTCACCCCAACATTTTCCTACAGCACCAAATGGCCACTTCCCTGAATGCACTTATTTCTCTTTCTTACAAGTAACCATAATATATTTGTTTTGCTTATGTTGTTTTTCAATACTTTTTCCCATTCTTGCTTTCTTACCAATAACTGTAAGTTTTGTTTTTTAAATGTTCTTTTCTAAGCAATTCTGCAACCTCTTGCTATTTTTTCAGTAGCTGTGCAACCTCTTTCTCTGATTATACTGGTTACATTGGTCATCTGCCCCCAAGAGTTCCTAAGAGCCTTCCTTTCTGTAATTCTCTGCAGCTTCTTCCGCTGACAAAATATGCAACAAAAGATTTTAAGACTGATTCTTGATGGACATCAAAATCTGTTAATTCTTCTCATACACCTGCCACAATCTTCACTCCAGATCTTGTGTTACTGAACATTAACTCACTACTTCAAGAAGTTTTTTCGATGTCCTCTGGCTTTGCTATTCCCATCTAACTGCTTGCATTCCTGTTGTCATGTGCCTTCTCAAGATCCACAAATCTGTGGCATCTTTTTCACTTCACAGGGTACTTTTTCTGTAGTTGCTTCATCAAAAAGGCTGTCACTTGTTGATCTTTCTAACAAGAAACCGTCTGATGACTATCAATTTTAACCATTTTTCTCTGCCTTACATCTAGCAAGTAAAATAATCCTCTATAATTACTACAATGTACTATGTCCCCTTTTCCTTTGTATATAATACTATGTCCCCTTTTCCTTTGTATATAAGTACTGTCATACTCCTTCCCTAATTTCCTGGCCCTATCCCTTCCTCTATCATGTTTTCAAATATTTTAGTCACCTTATAAATTACCAGATCTCCACCTACTTTTAGCAAAACTTGCTTCCTATTTCTGATGGACTTACCATTTTGTTGCTTCCTATTTCTGATGGACTTACCACTTTGCCACTTTTCTTCCCATGGCTCCATCAAGCCTTTCTACCACGTCAACATTTTATAGTTCATATACAACATTCCTTCTCTCAGTATCAAAGCCTCCATTTTTATCTGCTACTTCAAGTAATTTTCTCTTTTCAGATCTTCTCCATCTTTCTTCCACCACTTCAGTAACCTGAATGTTTTCTCTGTTCTTCTATAGTGCTGAAATTCTTATTCCATTCCTTCCAACTAATCTTTGCCCTTCTGATCCCTTTCAAACAAAACTGCTCTTCTCTACATGCAGCACATCTCTATCCTCCTATCTTCCACCAGAGCTGTGAAATTCTCTTCTCCTATTCAAATCTCTTCATATCCCTTCCAATATGTTACACTGACACTTTTTCTAATTTTGCCTTCTTTCATGGCTTTCTACCTACCATATTTTGACACTATTTGCAAGTTCTTTTCTTTGATATTCCTTTGTTATCAGGTGAAACACTAAATTTTATAAATCAAATGTACTGTATATTACAATACAAAAATCTTGTAGAGTACAGCTGATAAATTGTTCTATTAATCAGCACATGACTTTCCCATTGATCTAGCATTAAACGCTAACAAAAATGACTCTACACATTCCTCAAATCCCTCACTATCAAAATTTAATAGTATGAACACGTTGATACTGAATGTGCAAGTATTTTCATGCCCTATATTTTTCCTCCACAATGTTATAAAAGTTATGATATGTACAAAATAAAACTGAGCTCCTAAAGCAACAAAGAACCCTCAATAAAACAAGAATACATCTTAGGCACTAGTCAGTATTTTATCAATGGTTATTAATATAATCTGGGGCAAGTACTAAGAGCAGGGAGAAGAACATGCTTACTCCTCAAAGGTTAAGTAAAACATTACAAATGTACCTTTGTGTTTTGCAGTTTGGCAACAGTTTCCTCTGAAGGCAATATCTTTTTCACAGTTTTCCGCAAATGAGATTTTGAGCCTGAAAAGGTAAAATTCAAAAATTACGGAAGAATAAGCTCAAAGAACACTAGATATGAGAACTCCAGCCTTCTCTGAATGCAAGACCAAGCCTAAAATATTCCAAATCACTGCCAGTCCAAATTCAATTAAACCATTTTACTATTTTCAATTTCAAATGGAAAAAAATCACAATTTGTCGTAAATTGTATTTTTCCCAACTATACAAACCTGAGGTCCTTTAACATATGGAATGTAATAAGCAGCAGCTGGAACCGGTCGTAAGCTTTTGACAAAGGAGGTTCAGTAGTTAACTGCTTGTCTGGTAGTCGGGTGTCCCGCCCGGCTGGGAGGTGAAGCTTCACTTTGCTTTAGGCCCAGGAACAGAGTGAGGAGTGGCATGAGGTGGGACTATGTGTAAAGGACCTCAGGTTTGTATAGTTAGGAAAAATGATATTGTTATAATACAATAAAGTTTCATACATACTTACCTGGCAGATATATACATAGCTAAGACTCCGTCGTCCCCGACAGAAATTCAAATTTCGCGCCACTCGCTACAGGTAGGTCAGGTGATCTACCGGCCTGCCCTGGGCGGCAGGACTTGGGAACCATTCCGTTTTCTACTCATATATTTTGCTCCTTCCACCTGTCTCCTTGTGGGGAGGCTGGGTGGGCCCTAATCGTATATATCTGCCAGGTAAGTATGTATGAAACTTTATTGTATTATAACAATATCATTTTCATACAATCAACTTACCTGTCAGATATATACATAGCTGATTGGCACCCTTCGGTGGAGGGTAAGAGACAGCTACTACTGGAATAGACAGGTAAACAACATCTGTTGTAGGTATAAAATAAAAACCTTGGTTCCTACCTGATAGGTGGTAGACTTCGTGGGTGTTTGCCCCGTAGTCTGCATCACCTCAAGAAACTTTAGCGAGATATGTGATCTATGGCCAAGAATTCTTGTGGGTCTGCCGAAGGGGTCTTATCCACTTACTCGGCAAAGCCTGAAAGGACTTTGTCAATGGGTGCTGATCCACTTACATGACAACACACCTTATTAAGGAGCACACAACCAATCCCGACCACCTGATCCTAACCACCATGTTAGTATTAAAAATTGCTCCGAGTTATCCCCAACTCTTCGCAACAACCGTAACTCAAACCACAATGCACACGCACCCAATAATTTCAAAAAAAAATTTTTATCTATTACAAGATATCACAAGAGTTCCTTACTGAACGGAAGTGACTGGCCGCTTGTGCGGTAACTGCACTTGTTCAGCAGAAAGTCTAGAACATATCTATTAAACTTAAGAAGTAAAAAAAAAAAAATTTTAGGGATTGTTGTCAGCTCCTGTACCCAGGATTGTGCCCGCAGACACAAAAGGACCTAAGGAAAAACATTTTTCATAGGTCACACGCACGTCCTTCAAATAGTGAGCAGCAAACACAGAATTACATCTCCAATATGTCGCTTCCAAGATATTCTTCAGTGACATATTTCTCTGAAAAGAGAGAGACGTCGCCACTGCTCTCACTTCATGAGCTCTTACTCTCAGGAGTTTTAAAGAATCATCCGTGCAAGCCTTATGAGCGTCCGTAATTACGTTCCTGACAAAAAAGGCTAAAGCATTCTTAGACATAGGTCTTGATGGATCCTTCACTGAGCACCAAAGACCTTGTCTAGAACCTCCCAACTGTTCCTTTTTCTGTAAGTAAAACTTTAACGCCCTTACTGGGCAAAGAGACCTCTCCGGTTCCCTGCCGACGAGACCCGATAATCCTTTTACCTCGAAGTTTCTCGGCCAGGGATTCGAAGGATTTTCATTCTTCGCCAAGAATAATTCCTTGAAGGAACAGATGGCTGAATCTATATTGAACCCGACTTTGTCACTAAGGGCGTGCAGTTCACTAACTCTTTTCGCCGTCGCTAGTGACAAAAGGAATAAACATTTTCTCGTTATATCACGAAACGAGGCCAAATGTAGGGGTTCAAATTTCTCTGAAGCCAAGAACTTCAGCACTACGTCTAGATTCCAGTTAGGGGGAGAAGTAATCCTAGACTTCTTGGTCTCAAACGACCTAATCAGATCATGCAGATCCTTATCGTTTCCCAAATCTAGGCCTCTATTCCTAAAGACGGCCGATAGCATACTCCTATAGCCCTTTATCGTGGCTACGGAGAGCTGCGATTCTTCTCTCAGAAATAACAGAAAATCAGCTATTTCTGTTACAGAGGTACTGGAGGAGGACAACTTCTTTGACTTACACCACCTTCTAAAAACTTCCCACTTGGATTGGTAAACCCGGATAGTGGAAGTTCTCCGGGCTCTAGCGATCGAGCTTGCTGCTTTGCTAGAAAAGCCTCTCGCTCTGACAAGTCTTTCGATAGTCGAAAGGCAGTCAGAGCGAGAGCAGGGAGGTTTTGATGAAACCTCTCGAAGTGTGTGTCTGAGAAGATCCCTCCTTTGTGGAAGGGATCTGGGGAAGTCTACTATCCACTCCAGTACCTCTGGGAACCACTCTTGAGCTGGCCAAAAGGGGGCTATCAGGGTCATTCTTGTCCCTTTGAAGTCACAAACTTCCTGAGCACTTGCCCCAGAATCTTGAATGGGGGAAATGCGTAAACGTCTACCTGAGACCAATCTAGCAGGAAGGCGTCTACTGCTAGAGCTCTGGGATCTTCCACTACTGAACAGAAGACTTCCAGTCTCTTCGAGAGGAACGTGGCAAAGAGGTCGACATGAGGAGTTCCCCAAAGAGACCAGAGCTTGAGGCAAACGTCTGAGTGGAGGGTCCACTCGGTATGAAGGACCTGGTTCCTCCTGCTCAGCCTGTCCGCTCTTACGTTCCTTACTCCCTGAACGAACCTCGTCAAGAGAGAGATGTTCCTTTGCGATGTCCACAACAGCAGTTCTCTTGCGAGTTCGTAAAGGGCATACGAGTGAGTACCTCCTTGCTTCCGATGTATGCCAGAGCGGTTGTATTGTCCGCATTCACTTGTACTATTTTGTTGCATACTAACGGTTCGAAGCTCTTTAGAGCTAGGTGTACAGCCAACAGTTCTTTGCAGTTTATGTGCCAGGACACTTGAAGAGCATTCCAAGTGCCTGACACTTCTCTCTTTCCCAAAGTGCTCCCCAACCTTTTTTCCGACGCGTCGGAAAACAATACAAGGTTTGGGCTCTGTAATGTTTCCAGGGAAGTACCCTTGTTTTCCCTCAGTGGGAGTAACCACCATTCTAGATGTCGTATTATCAGATCTGGAATGGGAAAACTGTCCGAGAGGAGTCCTGTCTTCATGTTCCACGAACTTCTGAGGAAGAACTGAAGAGGACGGAGATGAAGTCTTCCTAGATGAAAGAACTGTTCGAGCGAGGAAAGGGTCCCTAACAGGCTCAACCATTCCCTCGCCGAAGTCCGTTCCTTCCTTAGGAAGAGAGAGACTTTTTCTAAACCTCTCGCTAGTCTCTTGAGAAGGAAATACTCGAAAACCCCGAGAATCCATCCGAATCCCCAGATAGACCAAGTTCTGGCTGGGGATCAGTTGGGACTTCTCGAGGTTCACGAGTAATCCTAATGTCTTTATCAGGTTTAGTGTCACAGTCAGGTCCTCCAAACACTGGTTCTCTGACTTTGCTCTGATAAGCCAGTCGTCTAGGTATAGAGATATACTGATTCCTTTCAGATGAAGCCATCTCGCCACATTTTTCAAAAGGTTCGTGAAAACCTGAGGCGCCGTAGACAGGCCGAAACACAAGGCTCTGAATTGGAAGATCCTTCCCCCCGTCATGAAACGGAGGTACTTCTTCGACGAAGGATGGATCGGGACGTGAAAATAGGCGTCCTGGAGATCCAGAGACACCATCCAATCCCCTTGGCGAAGAGCCGCAAGGACTGAAGCAGAGGTTTCCATGGAGAACTTCTGTTTTTGAAACAAACTTGTTCAGAGCGCTGACATCCAGAACTGGTCTCCAGCCCCCCGAGGCTTTCGCAACCAAGAAAAGACGATTGTAAAACCCTGGGGAGCTTTGATCCAGCACTAGTTCTATAGCTCTCTTGTCCCACATCTGATCCACCATTTGTTGAAGAGTATCTTTCAACACAGGGTCCTTGTAATTGGCGGACAATTCCCTCGGAGTTGACGTCAGGGGAGGATTGTCCAGGAAAGGAATGAGATATCCCTTCTGAAGCACCGACATCGACCAAGCGTCTGTGTCGATGCGAGTCCAGGCTTCCGCAAATCCCCGAGCCTGGCACCTACTGGTGTTTGGAGGAGCGCCACTTCACTTTCCCCTTTTAAAGGGGCGGAACGAGGCTCGACCTCTCTTCTCGGTCGTTTTCCTTTTAGCGGTAACTCTAGTGGGAGGGCCTCTCCTCGAAAGGGGCCGAACAGGAGTAGACCCCCCTTTCTTTTTCTCCCACCATCACTGGTCTCTTCCTGGACGATTGCAGGAGAAGATCCTGTGTCGCTTTCTCCGTCAGAGATCGGGAAATATCCCTCACCAACTGTGAAGGGAACAGAAAATCAGACCTAGGGGCGAATAACAAAGCTGCTCTTTGCGAATGTGATACTGCTTTCGTCAAGAAAGCGCTAAAAACAGATCTCTTCTTCAAGAGACCTGCTCCAAATAAGGAAGAAACTTCCCCTGAGCCGTCCTGCACCGCCTTGTCAATACATGACAAAATTGCCAGGAGTACGTCCGGTTCTAGCCCTTCAGGGGCATGAGCCTTCTGGACACCACCCCAAGGGACCAATCTAGGAAGTTAAAGACTTCTAGAATGTGAAAAAGTCCCTTGAGGAGATGATCCAACTCTGAAAGACCCCAAGTAATCTTCAAGTAATCTTAGCCGTTGTGAAGGCTATGTCTCCTGGATGCATCTACCAGACTGGAAAAGTCAGCTTCAGCTGAAGCTGGTAGTGTGAGACCCATATTCTCCCCAGTCTGGTACCAAATCCCTCTCTTGCCCGTAAGTCTAGCGGGAGGCATGCAAAACACTGTCCTTACTAGCTCTTTCTTAGTTAGCATCCAGCTATCCAGCGATTGCAGAGCTCTCTTCATAGAAATCGTCGGTCTCATCTTCAAGAAAGCCGACGATTTCGGTGTCTTAGAGCATGAAAAAAGTGAACGAGGCGAAGGAGGAGCGGCAGGGATCAATGCATCTCCGTATTCCTGGAGAAGGAGAGCTGTCAAAACTTTGTAGTTAGACAGTCCTTCTTTACCGTGAGACTCGTCCTCTGAGTCCTCTTCCAAAATCGGATCAGAAGGAGAGGCCACTTCCCGTTCCGGGTCTTCCTGTTCAAAAACTCTCTCTACGGGAGACAAACTCCTAATAGGAGAGGGGCTAAGAGAGTGTAAAGAGCTCCTATGCTTGGCTGGCTCTTCGTACTTGGCTGGCTCTTCGCGCTTGGCTGGCGCCTCGCGCTTGGCTGGCGCCTCGCGCTTGCTGGTGGCGCCTCGCGCTTTGGCTGGCTGGCGCCCGTCGCGCTGGCTGGCGCCTCGCGCTTGGCTGGGGCGCTCGCGCCTGGTGGCGTGGCGCCTCGCGCCTGGCTGGCGCCTCGCGCTTGGCTTGGCGTCTCGCGCCTGGCTGACTCCTCGCGCTTGGCTGGCGCCTCGCGCCTGGCAGGATCCTCGCGCCTGGCTGACGTCTCGCGCCTGACTGACTCCTCGCGCTTGGCTGGCGCCTCGCGCCTGACTGGTGTCTCGCGCCTCTCAAAGCTCTCGCGCCTGACTGACGCCTCGCGCCTGGTTGAAGTCTCGCGCCTTTCTGGTGCCACATCCTTGTATGACAGATGCTTGTCTGGCGCCTCGCGCTTGGCTGAATCCTCACGCCTGGTTGTTACCTCGCGCTCGGCTGAAGCTGCTGGTCTGGCAGACGTATCCCATCTGGGAGTATCCTCTCGTCTGTAAAGCGTTTCTCGCTTGTCTGACGCTCTAATCCTAGAAGACGCTTCTCGTCTGTAGGACGCCTCGCGCTTGACTGGCGCGACGCGCTTGTCTGGCGAATCAAAATCGTCCAAAGAGTCTCTATCCGAGTAATTCTCAAAAGACTCATGTCTCACAGGAGCCTCACTCCTGGCGGGAGAAGGAAGACGAGTCTTCTTGACCGGCAGTCTCACGTCTTTCTTACGAGGAGGATCCTTCGAAAGGACTCCTACTAAGGCGGATAGCTGTTCCTGCACCGCCAAAATGATCCTCTTGGAAGCCTCTCCTGCGTCTTCTTGAACGGGAGAGGGAGACCTCGAAGGCGTTTTGCCCATCATCATGGGACGTCAAACCCTCTTAGCCTTCTTGATAGAAGGAGGCTCTTCTTCCGAAAAAGCTTCTGGGCTTGAATCCAACACAGGATCTCTCCAGTGCCTTTTCAGGGGCCTGGACAAGTCCGAATCCTTCCACCCTCGTTTAGGAGAGGGAGAAGCGGACGAAGAGAAGCACTCTCTGAGGACGCTTTTTCGATAGCGGTCCTGAGCAGTCTGTCTATATACAGCACCTGCTGAAGGGACGCCTGACCGGGGGGAATTCTCCACAACCTCCGTACGGCTTTCGACTTTCCTTCTCCTCTGGGCTTGGGAGCTTGGAAGAGGTCTAGGCCTGGGAGCGTCGCAGAGACGGTCAGACGCCCCCTCCACAACACTGGGGACACTCACTTCACTAAAATCACTTTCACAGTCCTTACCTTTCATGGTAGCCATTTTGGATCTCATCCTGTGAAGAGTAGCCTTCAGTTCAGCAATTTCCGAGGCCGAATCTGAATGTAAAGCCAGTGAGGGTCCTGATACAGAATCATAATTAAGAGAAGAGTTAGAATTCTCCAAAGGCTCAATAGGCCTTGTACTACTACCCGCAATCTTAGATGCAGCCCTTCTGACTCTATCCCTTTCTAACTTCTTCAAGTAAGAAGTTAGAGTCTTCCATTCCTCAACATTCAACCTCTCACACTCATGACAGGTGTTAGAAATAGAACAATCAAAAACCCTACATTTGCGACATACAGTGTGAGGATCAACCGAAGCTTTCGGTATCCTCACCTTGCAGCCTACATTCACACACATTCTCACACAAACACTTGAATCAGACATTCTGAAGAAAAATCAAAAGCAAGTCCAAATCCAGTCCACAGTAGCGAATGCCAAAACAACGATCCAGGTACGTCACCAAAAGTCCACAAAAAGATGATCAATTGTCTAGAAAAGCGAATTCCAGTCAAGAGGTGGCAGCAACGATGTTGATACCACCGGCGACAGAAAATATATAAGTAGAAAACGATATAAGTAGAAAACGGGAATGGTTCCTAGTCCTGCCGCCCAGGGCAGGCCGGTAGATCACCTGACCTACCTGTAGCGAGTGGCGCGAAATTTGAATTTCTGTCGGGGACGACGGAGTCTTAGCTATGTATATATCTGACAGGTAAGTTGATTGTATGAAAATACAATTTACGACAAATTGTGATTTGTTCCGACATGTAATACAAACCCTCGGTCCTTTAACATTTGGAAGACTCGCTTATTGGTGGGTGGAATCTGAGTCTTAAGAACAGACTGGTGTTCATCCGACCTTGGTTCCCTCCCTGGTCGTAAGAGCAGAGGGAGGGATCCTAGCCTCTGCCCAGCTGATTGGGGTGTGCACTGCAGGATCAGTGGTTAGACCTCTGGACCAAATTCATAATTTATTGATTGATTGTGTCTATCAAATCTGGCGTCACAACATCTGGGTAATTGACACCGAAATAAATTGAATAGAAAAAATTAAATTTTAAATAAATTTCATATAAAAATATCTATAAATATATGTATATAAAAATTTTTTTCATATAAAAAAGTTCTTACATAGACGATCTATGTATAATTTAAATTTGGTTGAGGAGGCCTGCCTCCCCCATAAATTTATATAACTGCTCTATATTACAATCCTTTCCAAGAATTGTAGTTAGGATAAAATTACCTACTCTGTCACGACCCCAAGACAGGAACCTATGTCTCAAATTCCCGAATCTGGGACATTCAATAAGGAAATGTTTCACAGTCAAGGGCACAGTACAGTTCTCGCAAAACGGAGGATTTTCACGAGATATCAAGAACCCATGTGTGAGTCTTGTATGCCCAATCCTCAATCTGCACAACATCGTTTCTTGTCTCCTTGGCATATATGGATATGACCAAGGAGACACTGAAGTGATACTGCACATTTTTTTATTAGTTAAAATATCCTCCCACTGGGACTGCCAACATTTTTTAATTCTCTGACCTACTAGAGGATACAAATCCCGATATGGTAGTAGGCATCTTGTGGGTTCTGGGGAGCTAACCGCAGACTTTGCAAGTTGGTCAGCTTTCTCATTCCCAGCCACCTAAACATGGGAAAGCACCCAAAAGAACTTTATTTCTTTCCCTCTTCTTTTTAGTAAAAGCAGCCATTCCAATATATCTAAAATCAGAGGGTTTAAAGGGTTAAAAGATTCCAGTGACTGAAGAACACTTCTTGAGTCAATATATATAATAAAATTATTTTCATTCCGAATTAAAACTTCCTTTAAAGCCTTTAAAATTCCATATAATTCTGCAGTAAAAATCAATGCAACAGATGATAACCTGCAGCTTCTCTCTACATCAGGGAAGGCTACACCAAAGCCGACGCCAGCATCTGACTTTGAGCCATCCGTGAAAACTGCAGTGAGTCATCATGTTGCAAAGAGTGTTCTAAAAATATTGACCGCATGGCCTCACTGGACAATTCTGTCTTGGTAAAATTAAAATATCTACAAAATTTTACCTCTGGAAAGTTCCAGGGGGGACTAACTGAATATTTTGCTGGTAAAATCTTGATTCTTGGCATATTTAATTCACGGACAATAAAATTTACTCTAAAACCGAATGGATGAGATTGCTTGGGGTGACTTTCATAAAACTGCCAATGCCTTTCATTTCTCATACAAATGCTGGTTAAAGACTTGGATAGCCTCTGGAATCTATACCAGCTCCGAACCAGCAGACGCTTGTAATGAAGATCCAGTGGCACCTCATCAGCATCTACAAGCATGCTCTCGGTATGATTTAAATGCTCCAGTACACAACCGTATTCCTCCATGATGAATTGAGTTGAGCATTTTAAGGCTATTTGGCTTTGCAGAAGTGTACACCTCACACCCATAACTTAATTTTGAAAAGACCAAGGCTTTATATAATCTCAACATCTGAGTTCGGTCTGCATCCCATGAAGTATGAGAAAGGACTTTCAGCAAATTCATTGCTTTCAAGCATTTTGCCTTAATAAATTTCAGATGTGGAATCCAGGTCAGCTTGCTATCAAAAATCAAGCCAAGAAACCTTGTTTCACCAACACATGGAATTCTCTGCCTATGAATGAACAGATCTGGATCAGGGTGGATTCCCCTTATATGACAAAAGTGCATAGTTACCGTTTTACTGGCAGAAAATCTAAAACCATTAACCTCAGCACACTTTACTATATTATCAATGCAGAGCTGAAGGCGGCGTTCAGCCACTGCCATCCTTGATGCTGCAAAGGAAATCGATAGGTCATCAACAAAAAGGGTATATGTTATATCTGGGGGAATTATTTTAGAAACCCCATTGATTACCAAGGCAAACAAGGTTACACTTAAAACACTTCCTTGTGGTACTCCTTCTTCTTGATTGAATACATCTGACATTGTTGCTCCAACCTGAACCTGAAATATCCTATTTTTTAAAAAAGCCTTAATAAACAGGGACAAATTGCCTCTCAGGTTACATTCATAAAGGACCCTCAAAATGCCATATCTCCATGTTGTATCATAAGCCTTTTCTAGATCAAAGAAAACAGTGATGTGATGCTGCTTGTTGGCAAAAGCTTCACATATTGAAGATTCCATTCGTACCAATACATCAGTTGTGGAGTGTATACTCCGAAAACCACACTAAGCAGGCGACAGATATTTATCTCTTTCCAAGTACCACATCAATCGTATGCTCACCATTTTTTTCCATGATCTTACACAAACAAGATGTCAATGGAATAGGACAATAATTCTCTGTCTTGAATGGATCTTTTCCAGGTTTCACAAATGGCAGTAATTTTAACTTCTCCCAAAGCTTGGGGAAGATATGTTCTTGGTAAATTCTGTTAATTAGGCTTAATATGAAAAGTCTGGTATTTTCAGGGGTATGCTTAATCATTGAATATGTTATATCATCCAGTCCAGGAGCTGATTCATTACATTTATTCAAGGCTGATTCAAATTCTCTAATAGTAAAAGGAACATTGTATTGCTCATGTCTTAAGGTATTAAAATAAATTTTGACCTGTTCCATTATCTGTCTTTGAGCTGAATAGGGTCTATCATCATTTTTCTTCGCAACATTAGCAAAATGATTAGTAAACTCATTTGCCACTAACTGGAGGTCTGCTACCTCGCAACCATTGATCTTGATAACTGGAGGTTGACAAGGAGTGAACTTGCCGCTATTTTTCTAACTCTCTTCCAAACTAGAGTCAGAGGAGTTTTCAAATTTAGTGAAGATATGAATATCGTCCAAGATTCTTTTCGTGCTTTTTTGATTTCCATGCGAAAATGAGCTCTCGCTTTTCGAAATTCAACACAATGAGTTTCCTGGCATTTACGAGTCCACCAGGGAACTGGTCGGTGGACAAATTTGCCCGAAGTCCTAGGTATAGATTGAAGACCAGCTGAGAACATTGTTGTACTCAAAAAGTCAAGAGCCTCATCTACACAGGGAAAGTCATCAGCAGAGTCATCTATTGAGCTGTGCTCCTGGAATGTTGACCAATCAGCTTTACCAATGTTCCATTTGGGTAGACTTGAAGATGGAGGTCACTGGTAAATCTATCATTTATAGCTTTCCAATTAAAGTAAAAAAGACAGTCATCACTACATATAGATAAATCAATGGCTGATAACGTGCCTGTTTGAACATGAAAATGCGTAGACTCACCAGAGTTGAGGATCCCCACATTTTCATCTTCTATGATGGAACCTAAGCACCTTCCTCTTTGATTGGTGATGATGTCACCCCAGAGAGGGTTTCTGCTATTCATATCTCCCAAAATAACAAAAGGACGTGGTAACTGTAGAATAAGAGATTTAAATTCCTTGATGGGGAAGACTTAGTTAGGTGGTAAATAGAGAGAGCATTCTGTATATTTTCTTTGCAAATGGATCTGCACACCTATCACTTGCAATGCTGATTGGATACTAATAGGATTTTGAGGGGTGTCATTTCGAACATATAACACGACACCACCATGGCTTCCAATATTTAAATTATAGGTGGAATGATAGGATGTATACTCTCGTGGGCTGAGGCACATATTATTACCAATTATGGTCTCCTGCAGAGCTATACAAACAGGAGACACCTTTGATATGAGCAGCCTTAATTCTTCCCATTTAGCTCTTAATCCCTGACAGTTCCACGAGAGAAAATTAATGAATTTTACTTTCCTTTAGAGGCTGTTACATTAGAGCCTCTTTTAAGAGCTTTCAGCTTACAACCTTGCTCTTTTTTTCTGGAAGGAAACCAATTGTTTAGGGCTGCCTTCCTTTTTAGAGGGTTATCAGTCTCGGGAACAGCAGACAAAGCTGGTGTCTCCTGAGGAGGGATGTGAGGATTGGACATTGGTGCATCCTCCAAAGCATTTACAGCTAGTACAGCCTCCAGAGAGGTGGGAGCGCCAGGCATACCCTCCACAGCCTCCACAGAGGAAGGTGTACCAGAAATCACTGGTTCTGCTTCCATAGAAGCAAGGGTGTCAGAAACCACTGGCACTGCCTCCAAAGAGGCGGGAGTGCCAGAATCAACTGGCACCACCTCCGAAGAGGCAAGAGTACCAGAAATCACTGGCACAGCCTCCAAGGAGGCAGGAGCACCAGATATCACTGGCGCAGCCTCCGAAGAGGCAGGAGCACCAGAAATCACTGGTGCAGCCTCCAGAGAGGCAAGAGCACCAAAAATCACTGGCGCAACCTCCGAAGAGGAAGGAGCGCCAGCAACAATTGGAGCCGCCTCCAAAGAGGCACGAGTATGGGTCGTCACCGGTTTCTTATTTAAATTATCCTTATTAACATTTATATTTCTCTTTCAGTTGGCAGCGACACTGGAAAAGGATATTCCTGGTCTAACATATTGATTCAATACTCTCTCTTTTGCCTCCCTAAATGTGATACGTTCTGTTACACTTAAAGTTTGAATCTCTTTTTCTATGATGTATACATCACAATTAAGAGAAGATGATGGATGATTTTCTCCACAATGTATACATCTGGCTTGTTTATTACATATGCCATGCTCTGGTTCACTGCATTTGACACAAGTGGCTGGCTTGCCTTGCAGTTTCTGTCTACAGGACCCTAACATATGTCCGAATTCTTGACAATGGAAACATCTCCTCGGTCTTGGGATATATTGTTTAATCTTGAAACGTAGCCAGGCTGCTTTTACTACAGTAAGTAATCGAGTAGAGTTAAATGTAATAATTAAATTGGGAAGTGGTACAAAGACTCCATTTACCTTCTTCTTCATTCGTTCAACTCTTATTACACCTTGATCTTTTAATTCCTCTACAAGTTTTTCTTCGGCATACGTCATCAGTTGGGGAGCACATATCATTCGCTTGGAGTGATTCCAAAAAGCATGTACTGCACATTGTACTTTGACTCCTCCAAGGTGTGATATTTTCAGTTTTTCAGTTTCTTTGGCTGAGGTAGATTCCACCGTCAGCTTTCCTCTACCTTCATAAGAAATCTTAGGCTCTCAGCCACAACACTTCACAATATCTCGATATAAAGCAAAAATATCATAACTATCTTCTTCCAGATTAAAAGTTAAATACTTTTCATAAGACTTTTCAAATATTCAAGGTCCAATTTCAAACATGTCTCTGCTTAATTTCCCTTTACTCTGTACAGGAGCATAGGGTTTCAGCGTAATTACACTGGAAGGTTTTTTTATTTTTCCAGAGGAAGGTTGTCAGGGGAGGTTCCAGTAGTCATTAACTGTGCCGATTCACCGCCATCAAAGGGCCCTGGGGTACTTGAATCTTTATTATTTGATTTCATAAAGATTTAAGTTAAAAAAAATTAATAAATAAACCTGAAAACCTTAAAAAGATATCATCAGCCTTTCATGGATTTTATTCTTCCACTAATGGCACAAGTGAGAACCGACTCCCAAATGTCCGCGTCCCTACCCTACCCCACAGGGGTAGGGTAGGGACATGATTAGAGTGGCCCAAGTGTAAGCCAAACCCACTTGATAGGACTGAGAGTATTACCAGAATACAATCATCCCCACCCTAACCACATTATGGGCAAACCGGACAGAATGCCGAGTCCTATCCGCAAAACTAGACCCCCCTGGAATCCGTGGTCCAGACCTGCAAAATAGTTCCGCCTGATATCACTCAGGTCCAAACATTATCGGGCAGTTGATGGTCCTGCCACGGTTTCCACTATTTAGCTTCAGATATAAAACCCAGTCCCAGTTATGATATCTTTTCTGTTTAACAGGTCCAGTAAATTTCAGCAAACGTGGAAAATTCCACATAATTAATCCGAAATGCTAGTAAAAAATATTACATGCAGGAGAAGGATGTGGTAAGAATGGAAAAATTGCAGAAAGAAGGAAAGGTTCTGACTAATTTAGTTGGATCAGCAGCTGGGGCCCAAGGACCAGTGAGAAAGCAACCCCACCAGGCATCAGAGCCCAGCTGTTGGTCCCTAGGCCCCCCTACCCACGCCAAGGGGTCAGCATCTAGGCGGCCAAATTCATAAGACAGAGGCAAGCGTGCCCCTTATGAATAGCAAGCAAGAACTAGTTCCTACTTCAAGAGCCAAATACAAGGTCATGGGTTTGTCTCTTGTTGGCATCCACTACCCACTTGTTAGGGGAGTGGTGGATAACCGCTCCTATCCCTACTAAAAGGGATAGGACAGAGCTCAGTCGCGTAGCTTACCTGCATCGGCCTCCTGTCCAGCGTAGTGACAACCACAACCCTCTGCCCACAGGTAGAGGAGAGAAAGGGGGAGGAAGAGAAGCCAGTCACACTCTCATTCGCTCACCCAATCACGCAGTCACATAAGGATGCGATGCTGTTCTGTCCGCTCGGGAGCTGGGTAAGCTACACAACTTGAGTAGTCACCACAGGTCCCAAGGAAAAGGTGTCCAAGGACCTGTTGGCGATATCCCGAAGATAAAAAGATGTGAAGGTGGTCTGGTTGCCCCAAACCCCTGCCTTCAGCACCTCTGCTATGGAGAAGTTCTTGCGCAAGGGTTGAACCAATACCTCTGACTTCGTGGGCTCTCGGATGAAGGGGACCAGTGTCGTCACTCCTACCCAAAGCGTACGCCTTCCTGATCACCTCACGAAGCCAGAAAGAAAGTGTGTTCTTGGACAACTTCTTGGTAACCCCGGTGCTAACGAAGAGGCATCGACACTCAGGCCTGAGGTGGCGAGTTCTCTTCAGATAGCGCCGTAGCGCCCTCACAGGACAAAGCAGCATCTCATCCGCATCATCGTCGGTGAAGTCCTTCAGGGAGGGAATCGTGAATGACTCGAACCGGCCATCAGGGACCGAAGGGTTCTGAGTTCTGAGTCTTCGCTACAATGCCAGGGCCAGCAGAAAGACGGTCTGACGACTACCGGAGTGGCACAAAGGATCTTCGAGTCAAACTCCTAAGGACGAGAGTCACATCCCACCCTGGGGGCCTGAGTTCCCTGGGTGGGCAAGACCTCTTGAAGCTCTTCATCAGGAGCGAGATCTCCATGGAGGTGGAGATGTCCACTCCCCGCAGCTTAAGGACTAGGGCCAGGGTGGCTCTGTAGCCTTTCACTGCGGAGATGGAGAAGAGCTTCTCTCAGCGAAGGAAGACAAGGAAATCCACTACCCGCTGAAGAGTGGCTCTGAGAGGAGAGAGACCCCGTCCACGACACCAACCATATAAGACGGACCACTTCCCCTGGTACACAGCTGCAGAGGACTGAGGTATCCCGCCATCTCTGTTACTGCTGAATGAGAAAAGCCTCTCGCTCACAAGAGATGGTGGATAACAGCCAGCCGTGAAGACACAGGGACCGAACCGATTGGTGGTACCGTTCCACGTGTGGTTGGCACAGGATGTTGTGCCAGTGGGGAATCTCTCGGTGCTTCGGCGAGAAGAGCCAGAAAGTCCGGATAACAAACAGCCTGAGGCCATTTGGGTGCCACCAGAATCATCCAAGATTCATGGTGACCAGCACCCTGCTGATCACCTTGCGAATCAGACAGAAAGGGGGAAAGGCGTACACGAAGAGGTTGTCCCACAGATGTTGAAGAGCATCCTCTGCAGCTGCCCATGGGTCCGGCACAACTGAGTAAAAAACCTAGATTTCTGTTGTGCTGGGTGGTGAACAGATCCACAACTGGACACCCCCACAGGTTGAAGAGCCTTTCTGCCACGTCTGGGTGAAGGGACCATTCGGTCCCTATCACCTGATTCCGACGGCTGAGCTTGTCTGCCACTACATTCCTCTTGACTGGAATGTATCGGGCCAACAGCTCTACCGAGTGAGCTACCGCCCACTCGTGCACCTGCATCGTCAACTAGTGCAACGGGAGGGACACTAGGCCCCCGTTTGTTGACGTATGCCGCTACCGTGGTGTTGTCGCTCATCAACACCACTGAGAGTCCCACCACCCATTCTTGGAACTCT
This sequence comes from Macrobrachium nipponense, assembly GCF_015104395.2. Lineage (NCBI taxonomy): Eukaryota > Metazoa > Arthropoda > Malacostraca > Decapoda > Palaemonidae > Macrobrachium > Macrobrachium nipponense. The sequence continues at coordinate 39,822,721 of NC_061105.1, forward strand.
TGGAGAGCGAAGAACGCTGCCTTGAGCTCCAGGACACTGAAGTGAAGGTGCTTGTTGCGATGGTCCCACACACCTGCAACCAGCAACTCCTCCAGTTGTGCGCCCCATCCCTCGGTCGACTCGTCTGAGAACAGCAGCATCTCCGGGGGGGAGTGTGAAGGGGCACTCCTCTTACAAGGTTCCCGTCGTCCAGCCACCAAGCTAGGTCTTGCCTCATCTCTTCCGTGAGAGACACGGGGAAGTACAGTGGGTCTCTTGCCTGTGACCAACTCTACTTTAGCCTTCGCTGAAGAGACCGCAGGTGAAGACGCCCGTGAGGGACTAACTTCTCGAGAGACGACAGGTGACCGATCACGACCTGCCACTGCTGAGCTGGCTGCTCCTATAGGGACAGGAACCGTTCGGCTGCCTCCCTGAACCTGCTGATCCGCGAGTCTGCGGGGAAGACTCACCCTGCTACCGTATCGATCTGCATGCCCAGGTACTTCATCCTCTGCTTGGGCTCGATATCTGACTTCTCGAAGTTCACCACAATCCCAAGATTGCGGCAAAACTCTAGGAGTCGATCCCTGTCCTGTAGCAACAGTGAGCGGGAGCTCGCCAGGACCAGCCAATCGTCGAGATACCTCAGAAGACGTATCCCTACCGAATGGGCCCAAGCCGACACCAGAGTGAACACTCACGTGAACACCTGTGGGGCGGTTGAGAGACTGAAACAAAGTGCCCTGAATTGGTACACCGTCCTGTCGAGGATGAAGCGTAGGTACTTCCTGGAGGACTGATGGATGGGTATCTGGAAATACGCATCCTTCAGGTCCACAGAAAGCATGAAGTCGTTCTCCCTGATAGAATCGAGCAGTGAGCGTGTCATTTCCATCATAAACCGAGTCTGGCGAACGAATCGGTTCAAGGGAGAGAGATCTATCACCAGGCGCCAGCCTCCGATGACTTCTCCACAAGGAAAAGTCGGCTGTAGAAGCCCGGTGACTGATCCTGTGCAATCTCCACAGCTCATTTGCTCAGCATGGCTTCCACTTCTTGCCGAAGCACTACGTCCCTGGCAGAACCGGGAACAAACATCTGTAGATGGACCGGGTTGGAGGTGAGGGGTGGCCGCGACTCGAAGGGTAGTAGATATCCCTCCCGAAGGACATCCACTATCCAGATCTCGGCTCCGTAGCGCTGCCAAGTTGCCCAATGGCTCGCCAGGCACCCCCCAACTTCCGGCAGCAGGTGAGGGGGAACGCCGTCCCTAGCGTTTCCCCTTCTTCGACTTCTTCCCAGATCCTCATCTGGAGAAGGAGGAATGGGAGGAGGGCCGACGGTCACTCCTTACCGTAGAAGTCGAAGGCTGGATCTTTCCTCTCGGCTTCGACAAGGCCGTCGTCTTAGCCGCAGAGGAAGCGCTAGCTGAGCTCTTTGGCTTAGCCACAGTGGCTCGAGGCTGCCCAGTCGCCTTCGAGACTGCCTGGTGGACTAAGCGGTCACTGTCCTCAGTGCGCCGCTGCTCCACCGCAGCGTCCACCATCTCTCTAAGAAAGAGAGCGGGGGGAATCCAGCACCGGTCCGTTTCTCAGACCGAAAGCTGCCTCACGCCCTGCCGACCTGGTCACTCGAGTGAGGACTGCGTCCCGACATCTCAGAACCAGATTGGCCCACAGGTTGGCCATCTGGTGGGCCAGGTAGGAGATAGCCCTACCTCCAGACTGGTACCATCTCCCGAAAGCTGGGTCTCCTTCGGGACTGATGTTTCCCGAGGAGGTCGCGACCTTGGACACTGTGAGGGACCACGGGTCCAGCCAGGAGACTGCTCGGAACGTTGCCATGGCAGTCGACTCCAAAGCCAATGCCTCTTGCTGTGAGAACCAGAAGCTCTCAAACACCAGGTGTTGAAGAGATACACCCGGAGTTAGCCTAGCCAGCTTTGAGTTAACCTGTTCGGGCGGCAGCGGGTCCTCCGATGGCACATAGAAGCGCCTCTGTCGCGGTAGAGGAGGGGGAAGCAGCTGGGAAAACCTGCCAGACCGAAGTGATCCCTCCTGTCCGGAGACGCAAGAGTCCACCTGGCCCAGCACACTGTCAGCCAAGGCTGATCGGGGCAGACCCACCGTCGTCTGGGGTTCCCTCTTAGGACCCCAGAACAACTCCAGCCTAGATGTACGCTCGGAGGGCGGGAGCACCGATCCTTCCCCGAGGTCATTGTGCTGACGAATCAGCGGGATGACCTCAGTGAAAGACCTCTAGATCTCGGGAATGACTGCGTCCCGAGGAGATGGACCATCAAATCCATCCAGAGAGAACGCCTCCCGAGACCCTCCTCCTTCCACAGGAGGAACCACGACGGACCCCTCTTGGTCTCCTCCAACCACTTGGGCGTACGATCTGGTCGGTCCCAAGACCGTGCCAGGTTCGTAGGCCCTTGTGGAGGGACCGCGAGAAGCGCACTCCTCACAGTCACTCCTAATCGCCTCGCCCCTCCCAGTGTAGCCCGAGGAGGTTGAAGGGATAGGAGAGGATGACCTGATGCTCCCCCCCCTGCCCACCGGCAGACCGGTGCGCTGGGGGGGGGGGCTGGAGGCGATCGCCAACCCGCGGCGAGGATCAAGTAGTTGCAGGCCTGGTCGCGTGGTCTCCCTGGGGAGAACTGCTAGACCGAGAACGGTAGTGATGGTCCCAAGTGTCAGGAGAGCTACTACCAGTCACCCTATCCATCCGGTCCCGGTGGGAGCGACAGTCAGGGGACTGGCAGAGTCCACTGTCGTGGTGGGAGCGTGGCCCGTCCTCACGGCACCTCACGGTACCTGGACCAGCTGAGGCTGGTTCTAGTGACTGGAGGGACCTCTTCCTCGCCTCAACCTGCGTACGGTCTGGGGGGACCGTTGCGTCAACCCTGGGAACCAGCAGATTGCCACGAGAGCGATCGCTGGCCTGGCGTGAGTCGCCTGAGCGACTGCCACCAAGTCTTCCGCTCCGTGCCTGGGTCCTGGCGGTGAGCTGGCTCGGCTGCCTGGACCCTGGCTGCACAGTCAGCCACGGGCGACCATACACACGGTACCTCTCGCGAACGAGCGGCCGAGATGGTACCTGGCAAACCCGACAGCGGAGCCTGGACTGCATCTGTTGGGGTAACCGTGGCCACGTGCTACGTATACACCAGGTGGGGATGAGCAGCATAACCCGGCGTCAACACCGTTGTTATGGTCGACGTCTCTGGTCCATGGGTGACCAGCCTGGATCCACGCTCTGCTAGGTAGTACAGCAGCCCCTGAATGCTCGGTGTACCTGGGAGCCCAAGAGAGTACCAGACCTGTCCGAGATCGCCACCTGCAGCAGGCACACCTGAGGAAGGAAAGGTCGGGTTAATGGGGGTGGGTTCCCGATCACCTAGGGGGGGAAATCTCCCACCCAAAGTGAACGGAAGACCCCGAATACAGCCGAATGCCGAGGTGTCGCGCGCCCTCCTCTACACTCAACTGGTCAAGTGAAGAGAAAGACTGCGACACGCCCCCCCGAAGGGGAAGGAGCCATACGCGGGAGCTGAGACGGAGGAAGGAAAGAGGAAGACGTGTCTGTAACCAGAGGAGTCGCTAGAGAGCCCTCCGATGACTCCTTGGCCGGCTTACGTGCCTTCTTCCTCCCCTCGTATCGCTCCCACTGCTCCCCCTACCACGTTACACACAAATCACAAGTCTCGGTGCGAGAACATTGGTGCCCTCGACACCAAGTACACATGAGCTGATTCGATACAGTTTTGAATATGCCTTTTCCGTGATAGCCTGAAGTCCTGTGAAACCGTTATAAGTGATACTGTGTGTATGTGTAACAAAACAAGTCAGCCGCCAAAGACGTTACAAGTTAGCGTGGCTGGGCAGTTCAAAAAGAGTGCCACGTATCTCTATATCCCTTCGTGATTGGCCCTTGCGTCTAAGCAGCCAGAATAACCAATCAGCTTCTTGCATAATGATGCCATCTGAAAAGGGGCATTTGAAACAGGCCGGACGACCGGTCAGATGAGTTCGTAAGCGGATCCCATATAGCACAGAGTGCCCAGCCAGTGCCCCGCGTTCCCGTCGGTCGCCACACAAAGACTTGCGTCACCATGTAGTGCCAATAACAGTCTAACCTGCCGTCCGTTTGTGCACTAGCATAGATAACGTAATAATTACAGTTAAAGGCCACCTGTGTAGCTAAGAAGAATACACCTGTGTTAAACGTTTCATCGATTATTATTTTTGCATGTCCTACATCGCATGCACGTAAACTTCTCTCTCTCCTGTTTTTCCTTCATATCCCGAACCCACAAATGACCGAGATCAGGTCATATAATTTTGGTGTCAGTCGTGGGGTATTGTGAATAATCGTACGAGGTCCTTTAAGGTCCTGTGGGATCCTGTGGGGTCCTTTAAGGTCCTGTGGGGTTCCTGAGTCCTATAAGGTCTTATAAGGTCTTATGAGGTCTTTTGAGGTCTTGTGAGGTGTCAAACAAACGTTAGTGCTACATCATTTTTGGCGACAAACAGTGATATGAAGTGAAATAAGCATGGAAACGAGAGAAAGTTCGATGGTCGCTGATGACGAAGGAAATGGTGAAACGAACGAACTGGATAAAAACAGTTATGGCTAAAGCAATCGGCAGAAAAGTGGTGAACCGTGCTAAGAACGGGAATAATAAATCGAGTGGCCCTACCATTTCGAAATGCACAGTGCCAACCAGAAAGACAGTGTACAATCACACACCCTACGATTTCGAAATGCATAGTGCTAACCAGAAAGACAGTGTACAATCACACCATATGTACGATTTCGAAATGCACAGTGCTAACCAGAAAGACAGTGTACAATCACACACCCTACGATTTCAAAATGCATAGCGCTAACCAGAAAGACAGTGTACAATCACACCATACGATTTCCAAATGCACAGTGCTAACCAGAAAGACAGTGTACAATCACACACCCTACGATTTCGAAATGCATAGCGCTAACCAGAAAGACAGTGTACAATCACACCATACGATTTCCAAATGCACAGTCCTAACCAGAAAGACAGTGTACAATCACACACAATACGATTTTGAAAAACGCAGTGCTAACCAGACAGACAGAGTGCGATCGTAGAAATCGTTAATAGATTACCACTTTTAGACAGTTTCGAGACCGAATTCGATGACGAACGGGCGAGAGAATAATTCCAATCGGCGGAAGTATTCACAAAATATTGGAAAAATCCGTACGAGACACACGAACAGACAAAGAGTAGTGTGGGAGAATTCAAAATCGACGGTTGCAGCGCCAAATTCAAACGACGGTGGTGGCACCCGAACAACCTTCGTGACTCTTCGTGACCCCCCGAGTAACCGACTCGTGTAGCAGACCAAGTAGAGGAGTAACGAACGAGTTTTGAACGGAGTGATGGCAGTGGACCAGGAGAAGTCCAACCCCATCGGGAAGGATGGAAAGAGACAGCAGGAGGTGGCATAGAGGTAACGCCGGGAAGGTAGTACCCCTGGTTATCCCAAGTGCCGTGGGGACTGCTGTTACGCAGTGCCCGGGAACAAGGGACGCCTTGTTGTGTTGTTGTGAGGGAAGGGGTGCAAGTCCCCAATCTAAGGAGTAGAGGACAACCTGTCTACCCACGAGTCATGCTGGGACAGAGAGAGATCGAACAGAGCCTCTCCCCCATGACCCTGTGGGAAGGGGCAAGTCCACTCCTACTTCTGATCGCGACCTATCGAAGAGTAGAGGGATGGTATTAAAAAGGTGAATAGTGCAGAAATTCCCTTACCAACCTCGACCCGTGAAGGAAGTCACGATACCTGCCTAAGGTATGGATAGGATCAAGCGATGGTAGAATAAGGATTAGCTGATAGACGTCAGATGACAGCCAACAACCAGTGAGAGAATCCAGGCTCGATGTGAAGAAGAAACAAGCAAACTAATAGCATCAGTAGCGGATTGCCGGCACCGCTGCTGGCACTAATAGAGTTGCTGACCTGTGAACAAGTTGCACAGAAAACGGGAGCATCTCAACCGTATGGCAGAGAGGGACAGTTCAGGATAGTGTCTTGTGACGCTATGGGGATGTGATGAGAGGTTACCCTTCACACCCCCGGAGGTGGGAAACCCTGCCCCGCCTAGAGTCGACGTGATTGCTAAAAGTTGTCACTGATAGTAGTATTAGTATTAGTTCAACTGCACAATGAACGAGTTGTGTAGCCTTTAGTAGCGTAATCAGTAGCATGTTGTGTTAGGGAAATGCAGATAGAGAATTTGTAGAAAGTAACTTTAGAAAAAAAAACAAATATGAAAAAAATAAGAGAAAAAAAAGGTTGGTTCTCTTAGGCCGTGTTCTGGTTATAGTTAAAGTATCACGAGCGACAATTCATTCCATTTGTCCCCATTGAAGAACTGTGATTAAGATTTAAAGACAGAAATATTAACGTACGTTCATTAAAGAAATTGTTTGAGTAAAGTAACAAGACGTATATTTGTTGAAGAAATTATTAACGTAAATTCATTAAAGAGTTTGAATAAAGTAGCGAGACTGATATATTTGTTGAAAGAGTAATTTTTGAATTTGATAATGAAGTGAGAACAAATTGTATTTTATACCTGATAAAGAAATGTCCTAAGAATGTTAATTTCTCAACAAGATCGTAGAATCGAGCAACTGTAAGAGTTTGGCATTGTGGGGATTGATCATATCAAAAAAAAAAAAAAAAGGTAAGAGCAATAAGAGTAGCCGACGCTCTTCCCAAGAGTACTGTAAGACATGAGCCACAGAGAGAGAGAGGAACTGCGAGGCATACAGTTAAATGTTTCAGTTACACCTGTGGGTGAGTTGCACAGAAAACAGAGGCAAGTGAGTCAGCTGTTGTATGAACGTGCTTGGTAAGTGCCATGGAAGTGTACATGTGATGAGTGAGTGCCCTGGGAGTATACATGTGTTGGCTGTGTGAGGGAGTTGACTGACAAGTCACTGTTTTCTGAACATGCGCGAGATAAATTCTTAATAAAAGAAAAAAAAAATGAGTAACTTGTTGTGCCACCGTTCCTCCCTCTTCGATAAAGCAAACCATCCACATAATTTGTAAGTGCGTGTAGTTGCCTTGCGTAGCATGCCAGCGCGAGTCATGAATAAATGTGTCAGTCACAAAGTGAACAGAGAATATCATAAAAACATGCTTATGCACTTTTGTTTCATGTCAGATATTGCTGAGAAATTTATGTCTAATAATAATAAAAAAAAATTCTTTTTGTTACAGTTCCAAGCATATGATGAGTGAGTCTATGTGTTTATAACTTGATTATTTTTTATTGCATTATTAATTTGACTGCGTTTCAAGTCGTATTAAACACGTTATTGCAGTGCATCTCATTTTTGTTCATCTCAATTGATGCCAATTATGCTGTGTCCAAAATTTCATATCGTTGTCAATACTGTTTATGCTTTGACAGAAATTTGTGATCTTCCATCGAGGATGTGGGAATATGAGATTATTTTGAAAAAAAAAAAAAAAAAAAAAAAAAAGTCATTTTTTTGTGTGTAATCTTTGAATTTTTATTTTCTATTTTTTCTTGTTTTTGTTGTATTGCAGAAAGAATTCAGTAATTTTTCTTATGCTTTTACCAAATTTCTTATGAGTAACGTTTCATTTTTGACTCATGTTATGTGAATTTTTATTTATGAATTTAGTTTTTTTGAGCTGGAGCTGTGACTATCCATTTTTATTGAATGTGAACCTAAATTTGTTTTTCTGTATGACACATTGTGAGGCGTGGAGATTCATTTGTTGTAACTTGTGTTTGTAACACGCCAAATGGCCCTACCTTAATAGTTTTAAATTTTGCACAAACTGGATGGTACGGCACTCAAAGGCGGTGTGGCACTCAAAGAAGAACAACAATGCGCAAATCATAAGATCAGTGTATGTCTTGCGGGATGCAAGAACTGGGGAGGGAGTGATGAGCTGATTCGATAGTTTTGAATATGCCTTTTCCGTGATAGCCTGAAGTCCTGTGAAACCGTTATAAGTGATACTGTGTGTATGTGTAACAAAACAAGTCAGCCGCCAAATACGTTACAAGTTAGTGTGGCTGGGCAGTTCAAAAAGAGTGCCACGTATCTCTATATCCCTTCGTGATTGGCCCTTGTGTCTAAGCAGCCAGAATAACCAATCAGCTTCTTGCATAATGATGCCATCTGAAAAGGGGCATTTGAAACAGGCCGGACGACCGGTCAGATGAGTTCGTAAGCGGGTCCCATATAGCACAGAGTGCCCAGCCAGTGCCCCGCGTTCCCGTCGGTCGCCACACAAAGACGTGCGTCACCATGTAGTGCTAATAACAGTCTAACCTGCCGTCCGTTTGTGCACTAGCATAGTTAACGTAATAATTACAGTTAAAGGCCACCTGTGTAGCTAAGAAGAATACACCTGTGTTAAACGTTTCATCGATTATTATTTTTGCATGTCCTACATCGCATGCACGTAAACTTCTCTCTCTCCTGTTTTTCCTTCATATCCCGAACCCACAAATGACCGAGATCAGGTCACACATATCAGAAGGGTCTACCTCAAAGAGAGACCTAAAGGCCCCACACCTTCGGCCCTCCACACCAGGGCACAATCTGCGGCTGACGGGGGGGTGTCTCTCCAGCTCGTGGGAATCCATCAATGTCACACGATTCACGAGCAATAATAACAAAAAACACAAAGTACTTACAAGCACTCAGTAAAAGGGAAAGTAATGAAAATAGCTTCATAACAAAGTAAACAAGCACACGACACAGCAGGCAGAGCGGTGAAGAGCACGTCTTGTTCCGATGGCAGCCGAAAGCAAAGTGAAGCTTCATCTCCCAGCCGGGCGGTACACCTGACTACCGGACAAGCAGTTAACTACTGAACCTCCTTGTTCAAAAGCTTACGACCGGTTCCAGCTGCCGCTGATTACAGTCTATATGTTAAAGGACCGAGGGTTTGTATTACGTGTCAGAACAATTAAAATATGACAATTTGTCCAAAATTGCATTTTTCCTAACTATACAAACCTGAGGTCCTTTTACAATAGGAAGGTACTAGCGGCAGCTGGATAGGTCGTAAGCTTTCGAACAAGGGGTTCGGTAGTTAACTGCTTGTCCGACAGGCGCGCGCGCGCGACTGGGAGGTAAACAAATCACTTTTGCTTTTGGCCCAAGCAAAAACTGCAGTGAGGGGTGGCATGAGGTGGGGCTATGTGTAAAAGGACCTCAGGTTTGTATAGTTAGGAAAAATGCAATTTTGGACAAATTGTCATTTGTTCCGACAAGGCATACAACCTTCGGTCCTTTTACAATAGGAATACTCACTTCTTGGTGGGAGGAATCTGAGTCTTTTGTGAACAGACTGGTGTTCGCCCAACCTTGGAAGCCTCCCTGGTCGTAAGAGCGAGGAGGGATCCAAGCCTCTGTCCGATTGATCGGGGTGTGCACCGCAGGATCAATGGTCAGACCTCTGGACCGAGTACTAAGAGAGAGGCAAGCGTATCTCTTCGTACCAGCAATGTAAGAACTTGTTCCTGTACAGGAGCAAATATAAAGTCATGGTTTGACTCTTGTAGGCATCCACTTCCCCCCCTTGTAGAAGGAAGTGGTGGATATTCTGCTCCTATCCCTAGTGAAAGGGATAGGATGGGCTCGGGTCTGTCATATAGCTCACCTGCATCTCGTCCTCATCCAGCGTAGTGACGACCGTGGCCCTCTGCCCACAGGTAGAGGAGGAGGAAAAGACGGGAAGAGGGAGCCAGTCACTCACTCATTCACACATCCATCCACACAGTCACACCAGGACGCGATGCTGTTTCAGCCTCGAGGGTCTGGGTTAGCTACACAACTTGTTGAGCAGCCACCGGGACAAGGTCCCAAGGAAAGGTATCCAAGGACCTGTGGGCAATATCCCGAAGGTAGAAGGACGTAAAGGTAGTCTGGTTAGACCAGACCCCTGCCTTCAGGACCTGCGCCACGGAGAAGTTCTTACGAAACGCCAACGAGGGGCCAATACTTCTGACTTCGTGAGCTCTCGGACGGGACGTACGGATGTCGTCACTACCATCAGCTTCATACGCCCTCCTGATGACCTCACGCAGCCAGAATGAAAGAGTGTTCTTGGATACTTCTTTCTTGGTGACCCCGGTGCTAACGAAGAGGCGTCGACACTCAGGCCTGAGGTGTCGAGTTCTCTTCAGATAGCGCCGTAGCGCCCTCACAGGACAAAGCAGCATCTCATCCGCATCATTATCGGTGAAGTCCAATAGGGAGGGAATCGTGAATGACTCGAACCTGTCGTCAGGGATCGACGGTTTTTCTGAGTCCTTCGCAACGAAGTCGGGACGAAATCGAGCGTCACGGATCCCCATCCCCTGGAGTGGTCGTTACATCATAGGAAAGACCATGAAGTTCCCCTACTCTCTTCGCCGATGCCAGGGCCAGCAAGAAGAGGGTCTTGAGGGTCAGATCCCTGTCTGACGACTCTCGGAGTGGCTCGAACGGCGTTCGAGTCAGACTCCTAAGTACGAGAGTCACATCCCACGCAGGGGGCCTGAGTTCCCTGGGTGGGCAAGACCTTTCGAAGCTCCTCATAAGCAAGGAGATCTCGAACGAGTTCGAGATGTCCAATCCCCTCAGTTCAGGACGAGCGCCAAGGCGGCTCTGTATCCTTTGACTGTGGGGACTGAGAGGAGCTTCTCTCGGCGAAGAAAAACGAGGAAATCCGCTACCTGCTGAAGAGTGGCTCTGAGAGGAGATAGACCCCCCGTCTACCCGACACCAACCACAGAAGACGGCCCACTTCCCCTGGTACACAGCTGCAGAGGACTGACGGACGTTTCCAGCCATCTCTGTTGCTGCGCTACGAGAAAAGCCTCTCGTTCGCAAGAGATGGTGGATAACAGCCAGCCGTGAAGACGTAGGGACTGGACTGCTCGGTGGTACCGCTCGACGTGTGGCTGGGCGAGAAGGTTGTGCCAAGGGGGAATCTCTCTCGGTTCTCCTGCGAGAAGAGCCAGCAGGTCCGGATACCAAATGGCCTGTGGCCATTTGGGAGCCACCAGGATCATCCTGAGATTCGGGGTGACCAGTGCTCGACTGATCACCTTGCGAATCAGGCTGAACGGGGGAAAGGCATAGACGAAGAGGTTGTCCCACGGGTGTTGAAGAGCGTCCTCTGCAGCTGCCCATGGGTCCGGCACGGCCGAGAAGAACACCTGGAGCTTCCTGTTGTGCCGGGTGGCGAACAGATCCACGACTCGTCGCCCCCACAGGTCGAAGAGCCTTTCCGCCACGTCCTGGTGTAGAGACCATTCGGTCCCTATCACCTGATCCCGACGGCTCATGAGCGTGTCTGCTACTACGTTCCTCTCCCTGGAATGTAGCGTGCCGACAGCTCTATTGAGTGTGCCTCGGCCCACTCGTGCACCTGCCGAGTCAACTGGTACAACGGGAGAGACACTAGGCCCCCCTGTTTGTTGACGTAGGCCACCACCGTGGTGTTGTCGCACATCAACACCACTGAGTGTCCCATCAAGCGGTCCTGGAACTCTTGGAGAGCGAGGAACGCTGCCTTGAGTTCCAGTACATTGATGTGAAGGTGCTTGTCGTTCTCGTCCCACACTCCTGAAGTCAGCAACTCCTCCAGGTGTGCGCCCCATCCCTCGGTCGATGCGTCTGAGAACAGCTGCATGTCCGGGGGGGGAGTGCGCAGAGGCACTCCTCTTAAGAGGTTCCTGTCGTCCAGCCACCAGGCTAGGTCCTGCCTCACCTCCTGTGTCAGTGACACTGGAAAGCTTGGGGGATCCGTCGCCTGTGACCAACTCTCCTTTAGTCTCCACTGAAGAGACCGCAGGTGAAGACGCCCGTGAGGGACTAACTTCGAGTGACGACAGGTGTCCGATCACGACTTGCCATCGCTGAGCTACCTGTTCCTGCCGAGACAGGAACTGGTTGCTGCCTCCCTGAATCTGCTGATCCGCGAGTCTGCGGGGAAGACTCGCCCTGCTACCGTGTCGATCAGCATACCCAGGTACTTCATCCTCTGCTTGGGTGCTCGAGATCGGACTTTTCGAAGTTCACAACGATCCCCAGATCGCGACAGAACTCGAGCAGTCGATCCCTGTCCTGTAGCAACTGCGAGCGGGAGCTCGCCAGGACTAACCAATCGTCGAGATACCTCATCAGACGTATCCCGTGCGAATGGGCCCAAGCAGACACCAGAGTGAACACTCGCGTGAACACCTGGGGGGCGGTTGAGAGACCGAAGCAAAGTGCCCTGAACTGGTACACCGTCCCGTCGAGGATGAAGCGGAGGTACTTTCTGGAGGACTGATGAATGGGTATTTGGAAATACGCATCCTTCAAGTCCACTGAAAGCATGAAATCGTTCTCCCTGTATGGAGTCGAGCACTGAGCGTGCCGTCTCCATCGTGAACCGGGTCTGGCGAACAAAACCGGTTCAGGGGGGGGGAGAAGAGATCTATCACCGGGCGCCAGCCTCCCGTAGACTTTTCCACCAGGAAGAGTCGACTGTAAAAGCCCGGTGACTGATCCGTGACGATTTCTACAGCTCTCTTGCTCAGCATGGTCTTGATCTCCTGTCTCAATGCTACGTCCTTCGATGACCCTGGAACGTACGACTACTGTTGGACCGGGTTGGAGGTGAGGGGTGGCCGAGATTCGAAGGGTAATAGATATCCCTCCCGAAAGGACATCTACATCCGGTCTCGGCACCGTAGCGCTGCCAAGTTGCCCAATGGCTGGCCAGGCACCCCCCCACTTCCGGCAGCAGGTGAGGGGGAACGCCGTCCCTAGCGTTTCCCCCCTTTCTTCGACTTCTTCCCAGAGCCTCCACGGGAGGAGGGGGCTGGGAGGTGGGCTGGTTACGGCTCCCCTTGGTAGAAGTCGAAGAAGACAGAGTCTTTCCCCAGGGCTTCGACGCAGCTACCGTCTTAGCCACCGAGGAAGCGCTAGCCGAGCTCTTAGACTTGGCCGCAGTCCGAGGCTGCCCAGAAGCCTTCGAGACTGCCTGGTGAACCAGACGGTCACTGTCGTCAGTGCGCCGTCTGTCCACCGCAGCGTCCACCATCTCTCCTGGGAAGAGAGACGTGGAACTCCGTAAAGGTCCGTTGCGAAGTCCCAACGCCGCTTCACGCCCGGCCGCCCTGGAAACCCGAGTAAGGACAGCGTCCCTTCGTCGGAGAACCAGGTTGGCCCACAGGTTCACCGTCTGGTGGGCAAGGAAGGAGATGGCTCTTCCTCCAGACTGGCAAAGTCTCCTGAAGGCCGAGTCATCTTCGGGAGAAATTCCCCCGGAGTTGGCTGCGACCTTAGATACTGTGAGGGACCACAGATCTAGCCAGGAGACGGCCTGGAAAGCTGCCATGGCGGTAGATTCCAGGCCGAGTGCCTCTTGCTGCGAGAACCACAGGTTCTCGGACAGGAGCTGCTGCAGAGACACACCCGGAGTCAGCCTGGCTAACTCCGGGTTCACCTGTTTGGGCCGGCATCGGGTCTTCGGATGGCACGTAAAAATGACAATTTGTCAAAAATTGCATTTTCCTAACTTATCCAACCTGAGGTCCTTTTACAATAGGAAGGTACTAGCGGCAGCTGGGATAGGTCGTAAGCTTTCGCAAACAAGGGGTTCGGTAGTTAACTGCTTGTCCGACAGGCGCGCGCGCGCGACTGGGAGGTAAACAAATCACTTTTGCTTTTGGCCCAAGCAAAAACTGCAGAGTGAGGGGGTGGGTTGGCATGAGGTGGGGCTATGTGTAAAAGGACCTCAGGTTTGTATAGTTAGGAAAAATGCAATTTTAGACAAATTGTCATTTGTTCCGACACGGCATACAAACCTTCGGTCCTTTTACAATAGGAAGACTCACTTCTTGGTGGGAGGAATCTGAGTCTTTTGTGAACAGACTGGTGTTCGCCCAACCTTGGAAGCCTCCCTGGTCGTAAGAGCGAGGGAGGGATCCAAGCCTCTGTCCGATTGATCGGGGTGTGCACCGCAGGATCAATGGTCAGACCTCTGGACCGAGTACTAAGAGAGAGGCATGCGTATCTCTTCGTACCAGCAATGTAAGAACTTGTTCCTGTACAGGAGCAAATATAAAGTCATGGGTTTGACTCTTGTAGGCATCCACTTCCCCCCCTTGTAGAAGGAAGGGTTGGTGGATATTCTGCTCCTATCCCTAGTGAAAGGGATAGGATGGGGCTCTGTCATATAGCTCACCTGCATCTCGTCCTCATCCAGCGTAGTGACGACCGTGGCCCTCTGCCCACAGGTAGAGGAGGAGGAAAGATGGGAAGAGAGAGCCAGTCACTCACTCACTCACACATCCATCCACACAGTCACACCAGGACTCGATGCTGTTCAGCCTGCGAGGGTCTGGGTTAGCTACACAACTTGTTGAGCAGCCACCACGGGTCCCAAGGAAAAGGTATCCAAGGACCTGTGGGCAATATCCCGAAGGTAGAAGGACGTAAAGGTAGTCTGGTTAGACCAGACCCCTGCCTTCAGGACCTGCGCCACGGAGAAGTTCTTACGAAACGCCAACGAGGGGCCAATACTTCTGACTTCGTGAGCTCTCGGACGGGACGTACGGATGTCGTCACTACCATCAGCTTCATACGCCCTCCTGATGACCTCACGCAGCCAGAATGAAAGAGTGTTCTTGGATACTTCTTTCTTGGTGACCCCGGTGCTAACGAAGAGGCGTCGACACTCAGGCCTGAGGTGTCGAGTTCTCTTCAGATAGCGCCGTAGCGCCCTCACAGGACAAAGCAGCATCTCATCCGCATCATTATCGGTGAAGTCCATTAGGGAGGGAATCGTGAATGACTCGAACCTGTCGTCAGGGATCGACGGTTTCTGAGTCTTCGCAACGAAGTTCGGGACGAAATCGAGCGTCACGGATCCCCATCCCCTGGAGTGTCGTACATCATAGGAAAGACCATGAAGTTCCCCTACTCTCTTCGCCGATGCCAGGGCCAGCAAGAAGAGGGTCTTGAGGGTCAGATCCCTGTCTGACGACTCTCGGAGTGGCTCGAACGGCGTTCGAGTCAGACTCCTAAGTACGAGAGTCACATCCCACGCAGGGGGCATGAGTTCCCTGGGTGGGCAAGACCTTTCGAAGCTCCTCATAAGCAAGGAGATCTCGAACGAGTTCGAGATGTCCAATCCCCTCAGTTTTCAGGACGAGCGCCAAGGCGGCTCTGTATCCTTTGACTGTGGGGACTGAGAGGAGCTTCTCTCGGCGAAGAAAAACGAGGAAATCCGCTACCTGCTGAAGAGTGGCTCTGAGAGGAGATAGACCCCGTCTACGACACCAACCACAGAAGACGGCCCACTTCCCCTGGTTACACAGCTGCAGAGGACTGACGGACGATTTCCAGCCACTCGTTGCTGCGCTACGAGAAAAGCCTCTCGTTCGCAAGAGATGGTGGATAACAGCCAGCCGTGAAGACGTAGAGACTGGACTGCTCGGTGGTACCGAACGGCTCGACGTGTGGCTGGGCGAGAAGGTTGTGCCAAGGGGGAATCTCTCTCGGTTCTCCTGCGAGAAGAGCCAGCAGGTCCGGATACCAAATGGCCTGTGGCCATTTGGGAGCCACCAGGATCATCCTGAGATTCGGGGTGACCAGTGCTCGACTGATCACCTTGCGAATCAGGCTGAACGGGGGAAAGGCATAGGCGAAGAGGTTGTCCCACGGGTGTTGAAGAGCGTCCTCTGCAGCTGCCCAATGGGTTTCCGGCACGGCCGAGAAGAACACCTGGAGGTTCCTGTTGTGCCGGGTGGCGAACAGATCCACGACTGGTCGCCCCCACAGGTCGAAGAGCCTTTCCGCCACGTCCTGGTGTAGAGACCATTCGGTTCCTTATCACCTGATCCCGACGGCTGAGCGTGTCTGCTACTACATTCCTCTTCCTGGAATGTAGCGTGCCGACAGCTCTATTGAGTGTGCCTCGGCCCACTCGTGCACCTGCCGAGTCAACTGGTACAACGGGAGAGACACTAGTCCCCCTGTTTTTGTTGACGTAAGCCACCACCGTGGTGTTGTCGCACATCAACACCACTGAGTGTCCCATCAAGCGGTCCTGAAACTCTTGGAGAGCGAGGAACGCTGCCTTGAGTTCCAGTACATTGATGTGAAGGTGCTTGTCGTTCTCGTCCCACACTCCTGAAGTCAGCAACTCCTCCAGGTGTGCGCCCCATCCCTCGGTCGATGCGTCTGAGAACAGCTGCATGTCCTGGGGGGGGAGTTGCGGCAGGGGCACTCCTCTTAAGAGGTTCCTGTCGTCCAGCCACCAGGCTAGGTCCTGCCTCACTCCTGTGTCAGTGACATGGAAAGCTTGGGGGATCCGTCGCCTGTGACCAACTCTCCTTTAGTCTCCACTGAAGAGACCGCAGGTGAAGACGCCCGTGAGGGACTAACTTCTCGAGTGACGACAGGTGTCCGATCACGACTTGCCATCGCTGAGCTGCCTGTTCCTGCGAGACAGGAACTGGTTGGCTGCCTCCCTGAATCTGCTGATCCGCGAGTCTGCGGGGAAGACTCGCCCTGCTACCGTCGATCAGCATACCCAGGTACTTCATCCTCTGCTTGGGCTCGAGATCGGACTTTTCGAAGTTCACAACGATCCCCAGATCGCGACAGAACTCGAGCAGTCGATCCCTGTCCTGTAGCAACTGCGAGCGGGAGCTCGCCAGGACTAACCAATCGTCGAGATAACCTCATCAGACGTATCCCGTGCGAATGGGCCCAAGCAGACACCAGAGTGAACACTCGCGTGAACACCTGTGGGGCGGTTGAGAGACCGAAGCAAAGTGCCCTGAACTGGTACACCGTCCCGTCGAGGATGAAGCGGAGGTACTTTCTGGAGGACTGATGAATGGGTATTTGGAAATACGCATCCTTCAAGTCCACTGAAAGCATGAAATCGTTCTCCCACTGATGGAAAGTCGAGCACTGAGCGTGCCGTCTCCATCGTGAACCGGGTCTGGCGAACAAACCGGTTCAGGGGAGAGAGATCTATCACCGGGCGCCAGCCTCCCGTAGACTTTTCCACCAGGAAGAGTCGACTGTAAAAGCCCGGTGACTGATCCGTGACGATTTCTACAGCTCTCTTGCTCAGCATGGTCTTGATCTCCTGTCTCAGTGCTACGTCCTTCGATGACCCTGGAACGTACGACTGCCTGTTGGACCGGGTTGGAGGTGAGGGGTGGCCGAGATTCGAAGGGTAATAGATATCCCTCCCGAAGGACGATTCTACAATCCCAGGTTCTCGGTGACCCGTAGCGCTGCCAAGTTGCCCAATGGCTGGCCAGGCACCCCCCCACTTCCGGCAGCAGGTGAGGGGGAACGCCGTCCCTAGCGTTTACCCCCTTTCTTCGACTTCTTCCCAGAGCCTCCACGGGAGGAGGAGGGCTGGGAGGAGGGCTGGTTACGGCCCCCCTTGCCAGAAGTCGAAGAAGACAGAGTCATTCCCCGGGGCTTCGACGCAGCTACCGTCTTAGCCACCGAGGAAGCGCTAGCCGAGCTCTTAGACTTGGCCGCAGTCCGAGGCTGCCCAGAAGCCTTCGAGACCGCCTGGTGAACCAGCCGGTCACTGTCGTCAGTGCGCCGTCTGTCCACCGCAGCGTCCACCATCTCTCCTGGGAAGAGAGACGTGGAACTCCGTAAAGGTCCGTTGCGAAGTCCCAACGCCGCTTCACGCCCAGCCGCCCTGGAAACCCGAGTAAGGACAGCGTCCCTTCGTCGGGAGAACCAGGTTGGCCCACAGGTTCACCGTCTGGTGGGCAAGGAAGGAGATGGCTCTTCCCCCAGACTGGCAAAGTCTCCTGAAGGCCGAGTCATCTTCGGGAGAAATTCCCCCGGAGTTGGCTGCGACCTTAGATACTGTGAGGGACCACAGATCTAGCCAGGAGACGCCTGGAAAGCTGCCATGGCGGTAGATTCCAGGTCCGAGGTGCCTTTCTTGCTGCGAGAACCATAGGTTCTCGGACAGGAGCTGCTGCAGAGACACACCCGGAGTTAGCCTGGCTAACTCCGGGTTCACCTGTTTGGGCGGCATCGGGTCTTCAGATGGCACGTAAAAACGCCGCTGTCGCAGCAGAGGAGGTGGAAGCAGCTTGCTCGACCTGCCAGACTTGAGCGAACCGTCTTGTCCGGAGACAAGCGATTCAACCTGGTCCAGCACTGAGTCCGCAAGCTCAGAACGCGGCAAACCCACCGTCGGTCTGGGTTCCCTCTTCGGGCCCCAGAACGACTCGAGCCGGGACGTGGGCTCGGATGGTAGGGAGCGGCGATCCTTCCGCGAGGTCGTTGTGCTGACGAATCAGCGCAATAACCTCGGCAAAGTTCCTCTGGATCTCAGGAGTGACTGCGTCCTGCGGAGTCTGACCGTCCAGTCCCTCAAACAGGAGCACCTCCCGAGACCCTCCTCCCTCTAAGGAAGAGGAGCAGCGACAGACCCCTCTCGGTCTCCTCCAACCACCTGTGCGTACGACCTGGCTGGTCCGAGAACCGAGCATGGTACGTACGACGACGTGGTGGGATCCTGAAGGGCGCACCCCTCACGATCACTCCTCAATACCTCGCCCCCCCTCCCGGTGTAACCCCGAGGAGGTTGAAAGGTATGGGAGAGGAAGACCTGACGCTCCCTCCTCGCTCGCTGGCAGAACCATCGGGCTTGGAAGACTGCAGGCGATCGCCAACCCGCGGTGGCGATCGAGCTGCAGACCTAGTCGAGCCGTCTCGCTGTGGAGAACGGCTGGACCGAGAACAGCGCAGCCCGGTCGGTCCTGTGTGTCCAGAGGAGCTGGTGCTGGTCGCCGTACCCGATCGCTCTCTGTGAGAGTGACGGTTCAGGCGACGGCGAGCTCCACTGTCACGGTGAGATCGGTGCGTATCCTCACGGTGCGTCAGTTCGCTGGTACCCCCAGCCGTGGCTGGTGCCGGCGAACGGGGGGGACCCTCTTCCCAGGCCTCAGCCCGTGGCCGGTCATGGACCGTCACGTCCGCCCGGGTAGACCAGCTGCTCGCCGCGAGAGCGAGAGCTGGTCTGGTGAGAGTCGCGTGAGCGGCTGTCACCAGTCTTCCGCTCCGTGCCGTGAACCTGACGCTGAGCGGACTCAGATGGTCTGGTTCCTGGCTGCACGGTCGCTGGTAGGCGACCGTACACTCGGTACCTCTCGCGAACAACGACGCGGCCGAGACGGACCCTGTGCTGTGGCCGAACCACTGACAGCAGGTGAGGAAGTGCCGGTGTTAGCCGGCACTCCTCTGGTCCCCGTAGTCTTCTTCCTTGCGGAAGAAGAGACGGGTCCTGCCCCCGAAGGAGCAGGGTGACCAGCGGAAAAACCCCCCGAAAAAGAACCCCCCAGTCTCACCAGAGGCGAGACGGGCCCTTAGAAGTTCCCGAAGGAGACTTCTTAGGGGGGGGGGGAGGAGGGCGACCCTTCTTCTTCTTCGGCGGGGGAGCCTTAGAAGAAGAAGGGGAAGAGGCGGCAGACGACGACGACGACGAGAAGACGATGAAACGACGACGACACCTTCCTCCTCTTCTTCTTCTTCTTCGTCAACCTTCTCAGGACCGACGTCAGATCTGTCATCCAGGACGGAGCCGGGTCTGCTGTTGCCGAAGCAACAGGGCCCGGGTACGCACCTGTCCGAACAGATCAGCATCGGGAGCAGCGGCGCCAGGAACAGGAACAACATCAGCAGGTGCAGGCATCACAGGAACGGCAGACGAGACAGCAGGAGCAGTACAGGAACGGCAGCAGTGGTCACGGCTGCATGGGTGACCGCCACGGCGCCAGCGAGATGGAAGAGCAGCCCCTGGACACTCGGCACGCTCCCGCAACCCCAACGATGCCCCACCACCTGTCCGAGGTCATCCTTCGCGGCAACCGCACCTGAGGAGGCAAAAAGTCGGGTGATTAGGGGGATCCCCCCCCCCCCTCTACCCGCTCGCAATTGCGAAAGACAACGGATAGAGGACCCAGAGTACAACTGGACGTCAGGGTATCTAGCGCCCTCCTCCACACTCGACAAGTCAGGAGAAGAGAAGGACCTAGACACCCCCCCCGAAGGGGAAGGCGCGAGACATGGAGTTGAGCGGGCGGCAGGAAAGAAGACGAAGTGTCCGTCACCAAAGGAGTCGCGGGAGAGCTTTCCGACGACTCCTTTGCAGGCCTTCGCTTCTTCCTGCCCTCATACAAAGTCCACTGCGCCTCCGACCAATCATTACAAACATCACAAGGCTCGGCTCGGGTGCATTCGCGCCCCCGACACCGAGCACACAAAATATAGGGTCTATCTCCGGGAAAGAGCGGAACTTCCCGCATTTACGCCCTTCGGTACCGGGCCATAGTCTCCGTGGGGTAGCGAGGCGAGGAGATTCCATCATTAAGAAATTTAGTTGAATTAATATGAAAAGAGAGAATGATTGTACTTACAATGAACTCTTTCATACACAACACAATACTTAAGAAAGCAAACGACGAGAAGCGGGAGCATAGAGCGTCGAACACACACGTCCAACTCGCTGTGAGGCCGAAAGCAAAAGTGATTTGTTTACCTCCCAGTCTCGCGCTGCGCGCGGCCTGTCGGTACAAGCAGTTAACTACCGAACCCCTTGTTCGAAAGCTTACGACCTATCCAGCTGCCGCTAGTACCTTCCTATTGTAAAAGGACCGAAGGTTTGTATGCCGTGTCGGAACAAACGCCGCTGTCGCAGCAGAGGAGGTGGAAGCAGCTTGCTCGACCTGCCAGACTTGAGCGAACCGTCTTGTCCGGAGACAAGCGATTCAACCTGGTCCAGCATGAGTCCGCAAGCTCAGAACGCGGCAAACCCACCGTCGGTCTGGGTTCCCTCTTCGGGTCCCAGAACGCTCGAGCCGGGACGTGGGCTCGGATGGTGGGAGCGGCGATCCTTCCCCGAGGTCGTTGTGCTGACGAATCAGCGCAATAACCTCGGCAAAGTTCCTCTGGATCTCAGGGATGACTGCGTCCTGCGGAGTCGGACCGTCCAGTCCCCTCAAAACAGGAGCATCTCCCGAGACCCTCCTCCCTCAAGGGGAGGAACAGCGACAGACCCCTCTCGTCTCCTCCAACCACCTGTGCGTACGACCTGGCTGGCCCGAGAACCGTGCCTGCTTAACGTACGACGACGTGGTGGGATCCTGAGGGGCGCACCCCTCACGATCATCCTCAATACCTCGCCCCTCCCGGTGTAACCCGAGGAGGTTGAAGGTATGGGAGAGGCAGACCTGACGCTCCCTCCTCGCTCGCTGGCAGAACCAGCGGGCTTGGAAGACTGCAGGCGATCGCCAACCCGCGGTGGCGATCGAGCTGCAGACCTAGTCGAGCCGTCTCGCTGTGGAGAACGGCTGGACCGAGAACAGCGGCCCCGGTCTCGTGTGTCAGAGGAGCTGGTGCTGGTCGCCGTACCCGATCGCTCTCTGTGAGAGTGACGGTCAGGCGACCGGCGAGCTCCACTGTCACGGTGTGAGATCGGTGCGTATCCTCACGGTGCGTCAGTTCGCTGGTACCAGCCGTGGCTGGTGCCGGCGAACGTGGGGACCTCTTCCCAGCCTCAGCCCGTGGCCGGTCATGGACCGTCACGTCCGCCCGGGTAGCCAGCTGCTCGCCGCGAGAGCGAGAGCTGGTCTGGTGAGAGTCGCGTGAGCGGCTGTCACCAGTCTTCCGCTCCGTGCCGTGAACCTGACGCTGAGCGGACTCAGAGGTCTGGTTCCTGGCTGCACGGTCGCTGGTAGGCGACCGTACACTCGGTACCTCTCGCGAACGAGCGGCCGAGACGGACCCTGCTGCTGTGGCCGAACCACTGACAGCAGGTGAGGAAGTGCCGGTGTTAGCCGGCACTCCTCTGGCCCTCCCCGTAGTCTTCTTCCTTGCGGAAGAAGAGACGGGTCCTGCCCCGAAGGAGCAGGGTGACCAGCGGAAGAACCCCCCGTCTCACCAGAGCGAGACGGGCCCTTAGAAGTTCCCGAAGGAGACTTCTTAGGGGGGGGGGGGAGGCGACCTTCTTCTTCTTCGGCGGGGGAGCCTTAGAAGAAGAAGGGGAAGAGGCGGCAGACGACGACGACGACGAAGAAGACGATGAAGACGACGACGACACCTTCCTCCTCTTCTTCTTCTTCTTCGTCAACCTCCTCAGGACCGACGTCAGATCTGTCATCCAGAGCGGAGCCGGGGCTGCTGTTGCCGAAGCAACAGGGCCCGGACGCACCTGTCCGAAACAGATCAGCATCGGGAGCAGCGGCGCCAGGAACAGGAACAACATCAGCAGGTGCAGGCATCACAGGAACGGCAGAAGAGACAGCAGGAGCAGGTACAGGAACGGGCAGCAGTGGTCAACGTCACGTCCGTGGACAGCAGATGGGCAGTACGGCAGGTACGGCAGACTGTGTAAGCGGTCCAGATGGGCGGACCAGCGGCACAGACATCCTAGGTACCGGTGGGAGGTCCAGGGGCGAGCTCTTCGGCACACGAAGTGCCGGTCGCGGCAGCACGGCAAACCCAGGTGGCGGCATCACACTCCCCCGAGGTACGGCGACTGGCCCCTGCACCGATGTAGTGGGTGTCACAGAGACCGCGTGCGGGGTGTACACCAGGTGAGGAGGTGAAGCGTAGCCGGGTGTGTAAGGGTCGTGGTGGTGGTCGTGACCGTAGCATGGGTGACCGCCACGGAGCCCAGCGAGATGGTAGAAGCAGCCCCTGGACACTCGGCACGCCCTGCAGCCCCAACGATGCCCACACCTGTCCGAGGTCATCCTTCGCGGCAACCGCACCTGAGGAGGCAAAAGTCGGGTGATTAGGGGGATCCTCTACCCGTTCGCGCGAAGACGAACGGTATAGAGGACCCAGAGTACAACTCGACGTCAGGGTATCTAGCGCCCTCCTCCACACTCGACAAGTCAGGAGAGGAGAAGGACCTAGAAACCCCCCCCCGAAGGGGAAGGCGCGATACGTGGAAGTTGAGCGGGCGGCAGGAAAGAAGACGAAGTGTCCGTCACCAAAGGAGTCGCGGGGAGAGCTTTCCGACGACTCCTTTGCAGGCCTTCGCTTCTTCCTGCCCTCATACAAAGTCCACTGCGCCTTATTCCGACCAATTATGCAAACATCACATGGCTCGGCTCGGGTGCATTCGCGCCCCCGACACCGAGCACACAAAATATGAGGGTCCTATCTCCGGGAAAGAGCGGAACTTCCCGCATTTACGCCCTTCGGTACCCGGGCATTAGTCTCCGTGGGGTAGCGAGGCGAGGAGATTCCATCATTAATCAAAAACACTTCAAATATATGAAAAGAGAGAAATGATTGTACTTACAATGAATTCTTTCATACACAAACACAACCATATACTCAAGAAAGCAAACGACGAGAAGCGGGGCAGAGAGCGTCGAACACACACGTCCACAATCGCTGTGAGCCGAAAGCAAAAAGGAAGTTTGTTTACCTCCCAGTCCCGCGCGCGCGCGCGCCTGTCGGACAGCAGTTAACTACCGAACCCCTTGTTCGAAAGCTTACGACCTATCCAGCTGCCGCTAGTACCTTCCTATTGTAAAAGGACCGAAGGTTTTGGTATGCCGTGTCGGAACAAAGCAGAAGCATCATGTGCTAGTATTGCATATGTATTACTTAAATGTCTTTAAAAGAAAAAATACCGACACATTTATAGATTAATATTGAATATCCATGTCACTTCTAGTTATACTCTTAATTCTGTTTTACTTAAATATTTTACCTACACGTTACACTTCATGGAGAATTTTTACTAAAAGTGTAACAAACTTGAACAAACTACCATAACTGAAAGGCAACTAATATTAATTATTATTTGTATGCCTGACAGACGTACTACAAGGAATAAAACTCAAAATTAATGCAGATAGTATATGTTAATACAGTCTGTGAATCTTTCATACTACATTACACAGTTACCTGTTACAGGAGTTGCTGCAAAACAACAGAATTATATCTACCAAAATTTTACAGTAAAGAATAAAACCAAAATAACCATAATCTTACCTGTATTGTATAAATGTAAAGCACCTTTAAAAAAACGAGGAAGAGAATACTCCAACATTGCCACAAAATCCTTGAGTTCTTCAGTGACACCAACAAGGAAATAATTATGAACCAAGTTGAACTTGGCTTGTTCTAAGGCCCAATTTGATCCTGGTATCCTGAGAAATAAGAAAAAAATACAACTTGCAAAAACCACTCTGTTAGAAGGTTGTCTTAACTATAATCACAAAATATCACAACAAAATCAATGATTTCATTTAACATAAATCACATACCACAATACTGTAGTACTGATAAAAGGAGGTAACTCTACTGCGCCAAAGTTCTTATTTTAACCTTGAGCATTTCAAAAGATAATAAAGAAAGGGCCTACATGAAGACTGCACCAGATGATCAAGGAAGGAAATACACTAGTGAAGTGACAACTCATTCATGTGTACGCCCCACAAATAATAAAGTTGGTGAAGGTGACCTACAAAAAAGAAAATCACTTACCAACAGTCAGAATGATGGCCACAGAAAAACGGTACCTGAAGCCATACATGATTCACTGAGCAGTCGGCATGCTCCAATGCAACACATTCATCGAGGGTCTGCCGGTAAAGATCAAAATTTAAATTGGACAAAGACTCAAGCTGCATTTCTTTGTTTCCTTAAGAGCATGATACTGACAGCCAAAAGCATTATCAAAAGTCCTTTGCAAACTTACATAATCATAAAAAGAAACTAAGCAACAACAGCTAAATGAACATTCTAGTAATCATCTGCAGTACTACTAACATTTTTATTTGTGTATAGACATAGACACCCTGTAAAGATATCCTGAGGAAATAAAACTATTTTCATTCTATTTTTACCATTTCAGGTGTCCCCTGCCAGAAGAACATAACCAAAAATTTGTCAGTTTTTAGTTACTGCTGGAACGGGCACCAGAGGCCACTATTAACCACATGATGGAAGTTTTCAGGCAGAAAGTAGCTCTGCATCGGGGATAAGAAGGCTGTATGATTTAGGCCGTGAGAGCACAATACAGTAACGACATGGCAGTCTTCAAAGATTTAAGTGGTGAATGCAATTTTGGACATATGAAATACTGTAGTTCATGTGAATATCGATACAGTGTTCCCCCCATATTCTCAAATAGCTAGAATCTAGAAATAGTTTAAAGCCCTATAAAAATGCTTAAAAATGCTTATAAAATGCTTAAAAATGCTTAGTTAAACTCATAAACCCACTAGTGGTCCCCCGGTGTTTGCAGGGGATGGATACCAGAATAGCTTGAATCCGTAAATAGTTGAAACCCCTATAAAAATGCTTAAAACTGCCTATTTTGCTCGTTGAAACTCAAGAAAAACCCAATAAAAATGTTTTACCTGGTTTTTTTAAGTTTTATCACAAAAAAGTGCATTTTATGATGAAATTGATAAAAACAACAGGAATTTGTAGAAATTTCTCATAGAAAAATACTGCGAATAGGCAAATTTCCCGCGAATAATGGGGATATATATTCTAGACAGAAATCCACGAATATGTGAGTCGGTGAATATGGGTGGTTCACTGTACTGAGGACATCGAATAGGCAAAATGTTGCACAAATAAGGTTTTTTTGGGGGGGGCAACTTTTAGAGACTGACAGGATCCTGGAGACTGATGTCATGAGATTTTTTCCTGTGTTTTTAAACTTCCCTGTCTTGTCCGTGTGTGCATTTGGGACCTTGTTGTCAATTGTTTTAACGTTGAATTCCTTTTGTAAATTGTCTGTTGGTGCGAGTCTCCGTTTCAGCTCATGTATTTTGTTAAATTTACATAGTTTAAATTTGTGGTAAAACTGTAAAACCCAACCTGATCTTGCTGGACCGTCACCTAAATGTTTGCTGATATTTTTTGCACTTCTGATATTTAATGTCAATTTTAACAAATATATGGTAATTATGTTACACTACAATAAACCATTTTGAAGTCCATTATCATAACAACGATATCACTAAGACGTGAATGAATGGTTACTTCTTACTGGAAATTTTGGCAGTTTAAGAAAAAAGTGCATATCATTTATAGTATTAATATCTCTAGTACGCAAATTAAGATAATTCCTGGTCATGAAGTTTTGCCTCATCAAAATACATTGTCAAATCCTGGGCTTGTCCCTCAAGGAATTCCTTCATTTTAAAATAGTCTTCAGCATTACAGATGTTCACATTTCCTGTCTATACAATTATAGGTATCTATTAAAATTTATGTTAAATATCAAAAGTGCAAAAAACATTTGGGTGAAGGTCCAGCAAGATCAGGTTGGGTATCACAATTTTATCACAAAATTAACCTATTTAAATTTAACAAAATACATGAGCTGAAAGGCAGACTCGTGCCAACGGACAACTTGCAAAAGGAAATCAACTTTAAAACAATTGACAATGATGGTCCCAAATTCACACAAGCTAACTCCCACCCCCCTCCCCCAAGTTCAATCATGCTTGTTGTCTTCTCCTGCATTGAGTGCTCATACTATAAAAATTTATTAATCTAAAATATGTGTACAAGTATTTTCAGGTCTCCAAACAAAATATACCTATGTATTTTTCAATTTCATACATTTTGAAAAAAAATATAAATATCTACCAAACAGGCTGTTATTTATACACAGTGCATTATCGTATATAGCAATATTTTAGGTTTGGCTACAGAATAAGGTAAAAAAAAATAAAGGAAACAAAGAATTAAATAAAATTTATTCAAATTATGCATAAAATGGTAGACCTAGAATGGCTGATTACTTTGATATATAATAATAATGCATTTTTGTAAACTATTTGAAACCACATTTACTCAAAACTCATATTTCTGGGTTATGCCCTTCTGGGAGGGGATGCCTCATTTGTCAAAAAAATAAACTGATTTGTAAATTATTTCACTTATGATAACATAGTTTCGTAAATGTGAATGGTGATGAGGAATATTGCTGTTAATTTCCATATGTCTGTATAGCATGTTGACTAACATATTGAAGTTATTTTACTATAAAAATAAGTCAAGAAATACAAAACTAAAAAATATAATTCAAGATATACAAGACATTATACATAAACTGTTTGGTGCAGTACTTGTGCCGCCATCTTGATGCATGCCAAGGAACAGAAATTTTGAGCGAGTTACTCTGATCTTACATTTTCCTTAATGCTATCATTAGAGAAAACAGATATTTTGGTGGCTAGCACAACTATATAAGTTATTTTGAACTAAACAAGATTAGAAAATTATTTACAAGTTTTGTAATAGTAATTTGTCACTCACAGGGCTATAATAAAAATGAACAAAATTGCCAATAACCCCCTCTAAAGATATTTTTTAGCAATATGTAACACTTCAGGATATGCTTATTTAGAGCAAACAGTCCAAAACCATTACTAATTAATTTGGATCATTCATTTAAATTCGATTGGCATACCCCTTAATCCAAACAGTGATTTCACTCTAGACACCATCTCCAAAGGGTGCCTTAGAGACATGAAAAATTTTACAAAATACATAATTTGTATTTTTCCTAACTATACAAAACTGAGGTCTTTACATAGGAATATGCTTCAGCACAGCTGTAAAAAGCCATTTAACTTTTAAACAAAGTGGTTAGGTAGATGACTACCATTCGACTTGTGGGAGTCTCGCCCACCCAGACAGTATGCATTTACTTTGCTTTTCAGCCCAGGTATCAGAATGAGGGGTGGCAGGGCACATAACTGTAAAGACCTCGAGTTTGTATAGTTAGGAAAAATCACAATTTGTCGAAAATTGTATTTTTCCTAACTATACAAAACTCAGGTCCTTTAACAATAGGAATGTAACTTAGCGGCAGCTGAACCCGTCGTAAGCTTCGAACAAGGGGGTTCACTAGTTAACTGCTTGTCCGGCAGTCGGCGGTCAGCACGACTGAGAGGAGAGGAGTCACTTTGCTTTAGGCCCAGGAAAAACAGAGTGAGGGGTGGCATGAGGTGGGACTATGTGTAAAGGACCTCAGGTTTGTATAGTTAGGAAAAATACAATTTACGACAAATTGTGATTTGTTCCGACACATAATACAAACCCTCGGTCCTTTAACAATAGGAAGACTCACTTAATGGTGGGTGGAATCTGAGTCTTAAGAACAGACTGGTGTTCGTCCGACTTTGGTCACTCCCTTGTCGTAAGAGCACAGGGAGGGATCCTAGCCTCTGCCCAGCTGATCGGGTGTGCACCGCAGGACCAGTGGTCAGACCTCTGGACCAAATTTATAAGAGGGAGGCCAGCGTACCTCTTATAAATAGCAAATACACAAGAACTAGTTCCTACTTCAAGAGCCAAAATGAAGTCATGGGTTTGTCTCTTGTTGGCTTCCACTCCCCCCCCCCTCCCTTGTAGGGGAGTGGTGGATAAACGCTCCTATCCCTACTGAAAGGGATAGGATGGAGCTCGGTCGTGTAGCTTACCTGCATCTGCTTCCTGTTCAGCGTAGTGACGACCGCGGCCCTCTGCCCACAGGTAGAGAGGGAAGAAAGAAGGAGTAAGAGAAGCCAGTCACACTCTCTTTCACTCGTCCATTCATGCAGTCACACAAGGATGTGATGCTGTTCTGTCCGCTCGGGTGCTGTGTAAGCTACACAACTTGTTGAGCAGCCACCATGGGTCCCAAGGAAAAGGTGTCCAAGGACCTGTGGGCAATATCCCAAATGTAGAAGAAAGTAAAGTTGGTTTGGTTGGCCCAAACCCCTGCCTTCAGAACCTGCGCCACAGAGAAGTTCTTGCGGAACGCAAGGGTTGGACCAATACCTCTGACTTCGTGAGCTCTCGGACGAAGGGTACGGGTGTCATCACTACCATCCGCGTCGTACGCCCACCTGATCACCTCACGTAGCCAGAAAGAAAGTGTTCTTGGAAACCTCTTTCTTGGTAACCCCAGTGCTAACGAAGAGGCGTCGACACTCAGGCCTGAGGTGCCGACACTCAGGCCTGAGGTGCCGAGTTCTCTTCAGACAGCGCCATAGCGCCCTCACAGGACAAAGCAGCATCTCATCTGCATCGTTATCAGTGAAGTCCTTCAGGGAGGGGATCGTGAAAGACTCGAACAGGTCGTCAGGGACCGAAATCAAGTGTCACAGATCCCCATCCCCTGGAATGCTTTACGTCAAAGGAAAGACCATGAAGTTCCCCTACTCTCTTCGTCGATGCCAGGGCCAGCAGGAAGAGGGTCTTGAGGATCAGATCCCTGTCTGACGACTCTCGGAGTGGCTCGAAGGGTATTCGAGTCCAAACTCCCAATAACAAGAGTCACATCCCACCACAAGGGGCCTGAGTTCCCTGGGTGAGCAAGACCTCTTGAAGCTCTTCATAAAGAGGGAGATCTCGAAGGAAGTGGAGATATCCACTCCTCGCAGTTTAAGGACTAGGGCCAGGTTGCCTCTGTATCCTTTAACTGCGAAGACGGAGAGGAGCTTCTCTCGGCAAAGGAAAACGAGGAAATCCGCTACCTGCTAAGCGTGGCTCTGAGGAGACGGACCACTTTCCCTGGTATACAGCTGCAGAGGACTGTCTGAGGTACCCAGCCATCTCTGTTGCTGCTCGGCGAGAAAAGCCTCTCACTCGCAAGAGATGGTGGATAACAGCCAGCCGTGAAGACACAGGGACCGAACCGACCGGTGGTACCGTTCTACGTGTGGCTGGCACAGGAGGTTGTGCCAAGGGGGAATCTCTCTCGGTGCTTCGGCAAGCAGAGCCAGCAGGTCCAGGTACCAAACAGCCTAAGGCCATTTGGGTGCTACCAGAATCATCCAAAGATTCGCTGTGACCAGCACCCTGCTGATCACCTTGCGAATCAGACAGAACGGGGGAAAGGCGTAGACGAAGTTGTTGTCCCACGGGTGTTGAAGAGCGTCCTCTGCAGCTGCCCATGGGTCCAGCACAACTGAGTAGAAAACCTAGAGTTTTCTGTTGTTCCGGGTGGCGAACAGTTCCACGACTGGACGCCCCCACAGGTTGAAGAGCCTTTCCGCCACGTCTGGGTGAAGGGACCACTCGGTTCCTATCACCTGATCCCGACGGCTGAGCTTGTCTGCTACTACATTCCTCTTGCCTAGAATGTAGCGGGCTGACAGCTCTACTGAGTGTGCCACAGCCCACTCGTGCACCTGCAACATCAAATGATGCAACGGGAGGGACACTAGGCCCCCCCTGTTTGTTGACGTATGCCACTACCGTGGTGTTGTCGCTCATCAACACCACTGAGTGTCCCATCACTCGGTCCTGGAACTCTTGGAGAGCGAGAAACGCTGCCTTGAGCTCCAGGACGTTGATGTGAAGGTACTTGTCGTGATGACCCCACACACCCGCAGCCATCAACTCTTCCAGGTGTGCGCCCCATCCCTCGGTCGATGCGTCCGAAAACAGCAACATCTCCGGAAGGGAGTGCGAAGAGGCACTCCTCTTATGAGGTTCCCGTCGTCCAGCCACCAGGCTAGGTCCTGCCTCACCTCCTCCGTGAGAGACACGGGGAAGTAAGATGGGTCTCTTGCCTGTGACCAACACTCCTTTAGTCTCCATTAAAGAGACTGCAGGTGAAGACGCCCGTGAGGGACTAACTTCTCGAGAGACGACAGGTGACTGATCACGACCTGCCACTGCTGAGCTGGCTGCTACTGTAGGGACAGGAACCATCCGGCCGCCTCTCTGAACCTGCTGATCCGCAAGTCTGCGGGGAAGACTCGCCCTGCTACCATATCGATCAGCATGCCCAGGTACTTCATCCTCTGCTTGGGCTCGAGATCTGACTTCTCATAATTCACTACGATCCCCAGATCGCAGCAGAATTCGAGGAGTTGATCTCTGTCCTGTAGCAACTGCGAGCGGGAGCTCGCCAGGACCAACCAATCGTCGAGATACCTCAGAAGATGTATCCCTACCGAATGGGCCCAAGCCGACACCAGAGTGAAAACTCACGTGAACACCTGTGGGGCGGTTGAGAGACTGAAACAAAGTGCCCTGAACTGGTACACCATCCCATCGAGGATGAAGCGAAGGTACTTCTTGGAGGACTGATGGATGGGTATCTGGAAATACGCGTCCTTCAGGTCCACAGAAAGCATGAAGTCGTTCTCCCTGATGGACTCAAGCACTGAGCGTGCCGTTTCCATCGTGAACCGAGTCTGGCGAACGAATCGGTTCAAGGGAGAGAGATCTATCACCGGGCGCCAGCCCCCCAAGGACTTCTCCACCAGGAAAAGTCGACTGTAGAAGCCCAGTGACTGATCCCATACGATCTCCATCGCTCGTTTGCTCAGCATGGCTTCTACTTCTTGCCGAAGAGCCACGTCCCTGGCCGAACCAGAAACGTACGTTTGTAGATGGACCGGGTTGGAGGTGAGGGGTGGCCGAGACTCGAAGGGTAGTAGATATCTCTACCGAAGGACATTTACTATCCAGGTTTCTGCTCCGTAGCGCTGCCAAGTTGCCCAATGGCTCGCCAGGCAGCCCCCACTTCCGGCAGCAGGGGGAGGGGGAACGCCGTCCCTAGCGTTTCCCTCCTCTCTTCGACTTCTTCATGGCTCCTCCTTGAGAGAAGGAGGGCTGGGAGGAGGGCTGGTTACGGTCACTCCTTACAGATGAAGTCGAAGGCAGAGTCTTTCCTCTCGGCTTCGACGAAGCAATCGTCTTAGCCGCCGAGGAAGCACCAGCTAAACTCTTAGGCTTAGCCGCATTTGCTCGAGGCTGCCCAGCCGCCTTCGAGACTGCCTGGTGGACTAGACGGTCACTAGCGTCAGTGCGACGGTGTTCCACCACAGTGTCCACCATCTCTCTGGAGAAGAGAGAGGAGGAACTCCACACCGGTCCGTTGCGAAGACCCAAGGGTGCCTCGAGCCCTGCCGACCTGGTTACTCGAGTGAGGACAGCGTCCCTGCGCCTCAGAACCAGGTTGGCCCACAGGTTGGCCGTCTGGTGGGCCAGGTAGGAGATGCCCCTACCTCCAGACTGACACATTCTCACAAAGCCATATCCTCTTCAGGAGTGATACTTCCCGAAGAGGCCACGACCTTAAGACACTGTGAGGGACCACAGGTCTATCCAGGAGACTGCTTGGAATGCTGCCATGGCAGTCGATTCCAATGCCAGTGCCTCTTGCTGCGAGAACCAGAGGTTCTCTGACAGCAGGTGCTGAAGAGACACCCCCGGAGTTAGCCTAGCCAGCTCCGGGTTAACCTGCTTGGGCGGCAGAGGGTCCTCCATTGGCACGTAGATGCGCCTCTGTCGTAGTAGAGGTGGGGCAAGGAGCTTGGACGACCTGCCGGACCGAAGCGAACCCTCCTATCCAGAGACAAGAGCATCCACCTGGTTCAGCACACTGTTGGCCAAGGCTGATCGCGGCAGACCAGCCGTCGTCCTGGGTTCCTTTTTGGGTCCCCAGAACGACTCCAACCTAGATGTAGGCTCGAAAGGTGGGAGCGGCGATCCTTCCCCAAGGTCGTTGTGATGAGGAATCAGCGCAATAACCTCAGCGAAGGACCTCTGGATCTCAGGAGTGACTGCGTCTTGCGGAGACGGACCGTCCAGCCCATCCAGCGAGAACGCATAACGAGACCCTCCTCCTTCCACAGGAGGAACCACAACATACCACTATGGTCTCCTCCTGCCGCTTGCGTGTACGATCTGGTCGGTCCTAGGACCGTGCCAGGTTGGTAGGGCATCGCGGCAGGATCGCGAGGGGCACTCCAATCGCCTCGCTCTTCCTGGTGTAACCCGAGGAAGTTGAAGGGATAGAAGAGGCAGACCTGACGCTCACCCCCTCACCCATCAGCAGAACCGGCGTGCTGGGGGGGCTGCAGACCCCTCGCCAACCCCCGGTGGCGATCAGGCTGCAGGCCTGGTCAAGTGGCTCTCCAGGGGAGAGCGGCTGGACCAAGATCAGCGGCAACGGTCCCGAGCATCAGAAGAGCTGCTGCTGGTCCCCCTCTCCGCCCGGTCCCGGTGGGAGCGGCGGTCAGGGGACCGGCAGAGTCTGCTGTCGCGGTGGGAGCGAGGCCTGTCCTCATGACGCGTCACGCCGCTTGAACCGGCCAAGGCTGGTCCAGGCGACCGAGGGGACCGCTTCCTCGCCTCAGCCCGCGGCCGGTCTGGGACCATCGCATCAACCCTGGGTACCAGCGGCTCGCCACGAGAGCGATTGCTGGTCTGGTGGGAGTCACCTGGGCGACTCCCGCCAGTCTTCCGCTCCATGCCTGGATCCTGGCGCCGAGCAAACTCGGTTGCCTGGGTCTTGGCTGCACAGTCACCTGTGGCGACCGTACACTCGGTACCTCTCATGAACGAGAGGCCGAGACGGTACCTGGCGTCGAGGCAGAACCTCTGGCACCAGGCAAAGAGGTACCAGTGTTAGCCGGCACTCCTTCAGTCCCCGTCTTCTTCTTCCTTGCGGAAGGAAAGACAGGCCCCATTCCCGAAGGAACAGGAGGACCAGCGGAAATCCCAACCGTCCCACCGGAGTGGGATGGACCCTTAGAGATCTCAGAGCGAGACTTCTTAGGGGGGGAGAGGAGGCTACCTTCTTCTTCAGCTGTGGGGCCTTAGAAGTCGAAGGGGAAGCAGCAGCAGCAGACGACGACGACACCTTCCTGTTCCTCTTCTTCTTCTTCCTCAGGACCACCGTCAGGTCTTCCATCCAGGACGGAGCAGGGGCAGTTGCCGAAGCAACAGGGCCCGGCTGCACCTGTCCGGAAGGATCTGGGTGGGGGCCGCAACACCACAGGCAGGAACGACGGCGGCAGGAACTGGTACTGGAGCGGCGACCACAGGAACAGGAGGCGGGGCAGGAACCAGCGGCATCCTCTGTACCGGCAGCAGATCTAGGGAGAGCTCTTGGGACACCGGAAGTCAGGGGCTGGGGCAAGAGCGGCAAAACCAGGCAGCAGCGTCACAATCGTCCTCTTAACATCCAGCAGCGGCGCCTGAACACCAGCTGTCGGGGTAACCATGGCAATGTGCTGGGTATAGACCAGGTGCGGGGGAGCAGCGTAGCCTGGCGTGGATACCGTCGTGGTTGTCCTCGTGATTGGGCCATGAGTTACCGGCCTGGTGCCTCTCAAAAGATAACTGAGCAGCCCCTGAACACTCAGTGTCCCCTGGAGCCCCAGCAAGTACCAGACCCGGCCGAGATCGTCCCCCGTAGCAGGAAAATCTGAGGAAGAAAGGGTAGTCAGGTTAATGGGGGAGGGGGGTTTCCCCTCGCCCGGGGGGACAGTTCCCACCCCGAGCGAACGGACAACCCCGAATACAACTGTATGTCGGGGTACTCGACTGATCGAGGGAAGAGAAGGAGTCAGATACTAGCCCCCCCCCCACAAAGAAGAAGGAGCCATATGCGGGAGCTGAGATGGAGGGAGTAACTCCCGTAACCAAGGGAGTAACTGGAGAACCCTTCGATGACTCCCTGGCCGGCTTACGCAGTTTCTTCCTCCCCTCATAGCGCTCCCACTGCTCCTCCAACCAAACAATACAAATATCACAGGGCTCGGCGCGAGAGCATTCGCGCCCTCGGCACCGAGCACACAAATCATGAGGGTCGACCTCGATAATGGACCGAAAGGCCCCACACTTACGGCCCTCCACACCAGGGCACAATCTGTGGTTGATGGGGGGGCGAGGGGGTCTCTCCGGTTCTCAGGAATCCATAATTCCACAATAAACACAGTATAATGATCCAAAACACAACCAAGTACTCACGTTTGTTTTGCACAAGCACAATAGAAAGAGAAAAAGGCAAAATATCTTCACGATATGAAGCAAACCAAGCATACGACGAATACAGCGGGCAGAGAGGCGAGCGACACGTATCCATCCACCAACTCGGCTGAAAGCAAAGTGACTCCTCTCCTCTCAGTCGCGCTGACCGCCGACTACCGGACAAGTAGTTAACTACCGAACCCCCTTGTTCGAAGCTTACGACCGGTTCAGCTGCCGCTAAGTTACCTTCCTATTGTTAAAGGACCGAGGGTTTGTATACGTATCAGAACAAACACAGTTACCTCTAATTTGACCAAGAAGTTTGACAGTTGATAAAAAAAAAAGACCAAGGCACAAAAATAAAAACTAATTGCACAAAGTACTAACATCACTGAAGACTAAAAGAAAATCCAAAGATCCTTTAATGGTGACATGACCATAGCATGCTTAATAAATGCTCTCTGTGGGAGATAACCTTCTACAGTAGGCTTGTAACAGGTGATATGGGACATTCTTTACTGGATATGTCTTGATTTGTAATTCAATCAATTCACTCATTTATTATTAGCATTTCAACACCCAATCTCTACACCTAGATTAATGTCAAAAGCAATTGATCAAATATTTAGAAGTTCTTTGTAAGAATGCATAAATACATACCATCTTATCACCCATCTTCTTTCTTATCAGATAAGGTCGCAGATCATCTCCATAACGGATGAAGTAGTAATAGGATACAAGGCGGTCGAGTGGTTTTCTTATGATGTTTATGTACAGTGGCTGTCGACTGACGCTAAACCTATAAAACAAAAGGTTATGAGTATATTGAGAATATAAACACATTTCTAATTCTCAATATAAACTGTGTAGTAAACTGAAAAATAACCTACTGTATTTCTACGACAAAATAGTTTTCATTGGTTATACATACTCTGAAATCCATGAAATGATAACAGTGAATTTTGTACCTTAACTCTAATACATAGCATATTTTCAAAGTACAGTAACTTGTATTATTCGTAACACATCTGAATTTCCTTACAGACACTTATCTTGTGAACATGAGCTGAACGGCACTTAAAACTTATAGACAAGGTAATCAGTTGATAACGGGTAGGGGATTTGTATGTTAAGAAAATTACAAATTACTTCAAAAACTTGCTAGTAGTACAGTATTTGTTCCTACACAAGTGCGAACCTTCTTTCTTTAAATAGAAGATTTAACCATTGGTGAGAGGAATCTGGGTACTTTTTGAACTGACAGGACCCCACACCTCTAGTGTACTGCGCATATGAGATATAGCAGATGCTAGACTTCTGGACTCTAAGTAAAGGGTTTGTATGCCATTACTCAATCAAGCTGTAAGAACCCCTACTCAAGTGTCACAGACAATAAAACAGGTAAATACAATCAAAGAGCTTGCTTTACTGTCTGCTGTGCTCTCCCCTTGGCAAGAGAGGAAGGGAACTTGCACACCTTCATTGCCAATGAAGACTGGTGCCCAGTCATACAGCTAAGCTGCACTCTTATCCATCCAGTTTGTACTATATGGAATGGCATTCTGACTCTCCATTTACAAGAACAGAAGGAAAAAAAAGAGGGAGAGAGGAAGGAAAAAAAAGAGGGAGAGAGAAGAACCAGTCACTCCCGACCTGTCTCCTGCCAACTGACTACACATAGACAAGGTGCTACCTGTCCCAGTAGCACCTGGACTTGCTATCCAACCCACTGAGCAGCCACCACTGGTCCATGGAAAGCATGTCCAAGACTAGTGGGTAACATTCCATAGGTAAAACAATGTCCAGGTTATCATAACCAGTTACCTATCCACACATAATACCTGAAAGCCAACAGGTTCCTGCTGAGCGTAAAGTATAGGGTGATGCCCCAACTACCATGAGCTCTCATCCAGGCTGCAATTCTCCTTCCACACTGGAAGAGATAATGCCAGCAGCTCAACTGACAGAGCCAGGAGATAAGTGTACTTGGAAAAGTCCGTCCTTTGCTCTGTTAGGACTACATATAATCGACAATACCAGAGGATCAACTGACCGAGCCTGGAGGTAGGTGTACATGGAAAACTCCTTCATTATCTCAGTTAGGAATAATCAAAGAGTTTGACATCCAAAACTGAGGTGTCAAGTCCCTTTAAAATAGTACTGCAGCATTCAAAGAACTCAGTAGTACATCGCAATCACGGTTATTGGCGGGGGTTCCGTTCCAACGGCTTGATGATACACAAAAATCGCCAATAACTGAAAATTGGTGATTTGTGGCACTTATGGTGCCGATAACCAGTTGATGGAACCTTTGTTAGGTGTGCATCAGCACCATAACTCTATTATTGGCGCATCATGGTGCCAATAACCAGCTGATGGAACCTTTGTTAGGTGTGCATCAGCACCATAACTCTATTATTGGCGCATTATGGTGCTGAAATCACCGATTTTCAGCGCTAGACAAGCCCCATAAAACTGGATCACCAATACCAAAATTCACTGATAACCATGGACTGCCTGTGGTCACTACCAAAACTAACATGACTGTGTGTCAGTTTTGAATCTCATTACAAAATTTAGGACAATTCTGAACAAACAGATCTCCATCCTCACAAATGCCATACATACAAGATCCCAGATGACTTGCCTATACCTATGCTAATGTCAAGGTTAAATGAGACAGTTTCTGGGTTCAGACCTGTACAGTAGACAAACTGTACAGGTAGACCTGTACAGTAGACAAACTGTACAGGTAGACCTGTACAGTAGACAAACCCCCCCATGTTCACAGGGGGATGGGTACCAGACCCCTGCAAATAGCCAAAATCCTCTATAACTTAAATCCCCTCTAAAAATACTTAGAACTGCCTATTTTGATAGTTTGACACAAAAATAAACTCTAAAAATGCTTATACCTGAGTTTTTTAATATTTTTATCACAAAAATTGCATTTAGTCAAGAAAATATGAAAATACAGTAATCTGTGAATATTTCTCAGTGAAAAATACCGCAAATAGACTAATTTTCTTCAAAACATGGGTATATACGTTCCATAGAAAAATCTGCGAAATGTGAGTATGCAAATAGCAGGGGGTCGGCTGTACTCCTAGAATCAAACCCTGGTTGAAGGTTGCCCATAGGTTTACCATGCCTTTCAAAAACCTATGCAGACAGAAGCTTCAGGGCAAAGGTAGGTGAGAAAAACAATGCTACCTACTGACAAGCAGCTCTGACTAGCAAGACACCCTGTCTCCAAAACCAACAATAGGAGATGATTCTAACCTCATAGATAGCCACTCATGGAACTGAAGTATCTGAGAACTCAAGTAGAGAGCAAACAAAGCACCTTCTCGTCGGGGGAGAGGCTGCAAAATATCTAGGTGTGAAGTGCTAGAACTCTCAACAGCCAGAGATACCAGACTAATAGTATATAGCTGGATGTGAAGTTTAACAAGAGAGGAAGAATTCCCAAGACATCAAACCAGAGAACTAGCAAGTCCAGATATTACTTGACATGGGCACATGGGTAGTCCCAAATTTTATCAGGGAAAAAGCAAAAAATCAATCTGCTATTGATTACATACCAAGTCAAAATGGTGATAAAGACATAAGGTACCAAGTTGCCTTCCAAGAAACAAGTCTCTCTACATGCTTACAACAAAGCAACCACGATGAAGAGAGAACCCAAGAGCTACCTGTTGTGCTGATGTGGTAGCCAGGTGTAAGCTTGAAAAATGAAAATCTCAGACTTCTTTGCCATGTAGGTGATTAGGGGCCATATGTCCCTGTTACCTGTCTCCAATTGTAGAGCTAGTGTCAAAAAGGTATCAGGACATCAGCCCTAATGTGAGACTTACCACTCAGGACATCAGCCCTAATGTGAGACTTACCACTCTGAGCAATGCCCAGGTAGGCATCCTACCCCTCATTGGATGTGTCTGACCAAGAAAGCATCCCTAGGGAAAAAATCTATTGGCACTCTTATACACCATTCCCATCATCATGCCATAGTCCCAATCCCTGAAGACAATTTCTTGAGACTTTAAGTCGGAAGGAAGGCAAAGTTGCACTCGGAGCCCACCTCTACAAGGAATACTGGAAAACTAATGAACGGTGACAACACCAAGCAAGTTGTCCCTGATGCAACAGGAACTAATGCACAACCTCCCAGAATTCAATGAAGCAATAATTGTAAGCAAAGACTTGTTGCTGCCATACACCAGCAACCATGGAGAAGGGTAAAAAGCTTGTAGTTCATCACCAATAAACTCGAAAACTGTGCAAAGCTTCCCAAGACAAACCAATATCCAAATACATCTAGTATACCTCTCAACGAAAGTGTAAGCTGACACCAATGTAAGCTCTTTGTTAGACCTTTGGGGGCAGTGATGTAAGTCCTGAAAAAAAGACCTTCCTCCTAGAGAGTAAAGCTGAGGTATTTCTAAGACGACCTACATATGTGGATTGGAACAATATACCCATCCTTAGTCTCTTAAAAATGAGAGAAGTTGCTCTCCCTCAACTTCAAGTGCCAATCTTCAGCATACCATACCCCCTACTATGGGTGAGGTCCTATTGCAAGCTGCAAATAAGGTAAGGAAAAGGATTGGAAAAGGATAAGAGCTACCAAGTACTCAAAAGAGACAGGCACTCTCTTACAAATGGCAGCCACAAGGACAGAATGCCGCCGTTGCATTCCCCACTTCTTCCCATAACCACCTTTCCGAAAACGAAAAGGTGATTAAAGGTGAGATGAACTCCCAACCAGAGAAGTAGCCTGGAAAACTCCACAGGAAGAAAGGAAGTTAAACTTTAGCTGTTCCAAAGAAAAAAAGGCCAACTGAACATTGTAGTTCAACCACAGTGCCTTATAGGTCCAGGAGCCTATAGGCCACTTCCTAGCAAGGAGGGGTGCTGTTATTCATCTGCACAAACATTTGCTGCAGCCTCTACTTCATTCCAAAAGGATTATAGTAGACCCCAGAGCCAGATCAATCCTCAGTGCCCCACCCCATCTGCCTGAGCATGACAAACAGCTCTCAGAAAGTTATCATTTGAGCCAGGTAGTCAACAAAGACTACCCACAGTATAATGACAAATTTTTAATCAATATGTATTTTTCATAGCTAATAAACCTGAGGTCTTCACAACAGGATAATCTTCTAGCAACAGCTGGAAACCGGTTAAAAACAATCAAAGACTGTAATACAAGGAATCTGTGGCATCTGGCAACTCTTTCGTATATGAGATAAAGGCTGGTCATCACCCACGCTTGGAAACCTGTGACGCACTTAGTTTTCCTTCCATCCCATGATATGAGAGGGGTGGCTAGAGGTGGGCAATCAATGTTAAGACCTCAGGTTTGTTAGCTATTAAAAATACAAATTGATTAAAAATTTGTCATTTATTTTTACGTGGAACAAACCTTCGGTCTTAGCAATAGGATAGACTTATACTTGGAGGAAGGTACAAGTACCCTGAACTGACTGGGGGTTCAGCTCACCTGACCATCCTTCCTAGAAGTTCAAGTTCCAAAGAAGAGGGTCGGAGCCCATTAGAGAATAGATATGCAAGTAGTACCTAAAACCTCAGTCCTCTGGGATTAAGCCCAATGATACATGTCCAGATTCATTGCATTCAAGGAAGACCAAGAGAACCTACCTGTTCAAGCAGCAAACCATGTAGGCCACAAGGGGTTTTTGTCACTACTCCTCCGTCCCCTTGCTAGAGAGAGGAGTTAATGCTACTGAGAAGCATATTCGCTTATTGTATGGAGTACTAACCAAAAAAGCAATGCAGTTTGGCCGCTACACTCACCTGCATCAGACCCGTTCCAGCATATGATGTGTCTAGTCTTCAACCTGCCCATAAAAAAGAATAAAAGGGAAAAAAGAGAAAGAAGGAAACCAACCAACTCACATATTGTCTCTCCCACAAAATCATCTTAGGTAAGATACCAACTGTCCTGACAGAGGCACTGGATGAGCTACACAACTTGTTAGGCAGCCACCACCAGGCCCTCAAAAAAAAAAAAAAAAAAAGAAGAAGTAATCAAGGATCTGTGAGGAACATCCTTCAGGTAAAAGGAAGTGAAAGTGGTTTGCCAAAGCCAAGAACCAGCATTCAAAATCCTATGATGAGACAAGTTTTTAAAAGCCAGCGAGGAACCCATTCCTTTTAATGTCACTCGTGCATGCACAGTATCTGTAACAGAACTTGAAGGTGAGGAGTATGCCTGTTTAATCACCTCATGAAGCCAGAATGAAATAGTATTCTTGGACATTTCTTTCTTGGTTCAGCCCATGCTAACAAAAAGTCTACAACACCTAGGCCTTAGGTGACAAGTCCTTTTTAGATAGCAACCCACAGCTCTGACGGGACAAAACAATAATCTCCGGTGGATTGCTGTCCATGAACTCATTCAGGAGGGAATTGAAAACGAGTCTTAGCCACGAATTCCAAGACAAATTCAAAGGCCACAGACCCCCACCCCCTGACGTGTTTAACATCATAACTCAGGCCATGCAGCTCTCCAACTCTCTTCAAGGAAGCTAAGGCCAACAGGAACACTGTCATCAGGGTCAGATCCCAGTCTGATGATCGAGGCTATAGATGCAGCAGTTTGAATGGTGCTTGAGTGAGACTACTCACGACCAGAGTAAGATCCCGCATTGGAGGCATGAGTTCTCTTGGTGAATGGGATTGCTTGAAACTCCAGAACATCTAGATTTCCCAGGATAAAGAAATGTTCATGCCTTACAGAGTAGGACCAAACCCAAGGCAGCTATGTAGCCTTTGACAGCAGGGATGGATAAACCTTTCTCGCTTCTGAGAAAGATAAGAAAATCTGCAATTTGCTGAACAGAAGTTGCAAGTGGAGAGAAAGCTCGTTGACAACACCAATCACAGTAGAGGGTCCACTTGCCCTGGTAAATTGCTGATGAAGACCTCCTGAGGTAGCCGGACATCTGACTTGCTGCCTTGCAAGAATAGCCTCTCACTCGGAGATACTTGACAGTCTCTAGCTGTAAAGAAGTAGGCACCCTACCGACTGGTGGAACCTCTCCACAAGCAGTTGGCAAAGAAGGTTGTGCCAAGGGGGAATTTCTCTCAGAAATGCTGATAGAAGTGATAGAAGGCCTGGGAACCACTCCATCTGGGGCCACAGAGGAGCCACTAAGGTCATCCTGAGATTCCTGGAACTCAATACAGTGAAACCTCTGTATTCACGGACTCACATATTCGCGGATTTCTCTCTGGAACATATACTCACTTTATTTGTCGAAAACTCGCCGATTCGCAGTATTTTTCTATGAGAAATATCCACAAATTCATGGATTTTTATCAATTTCATCATAAAATGCACTTTTTCTGATAAAACTATTAAAAAACCAGGTATAAACATTTTTAGTGGGTTTTTCCTGAATTTCAACTAACAAAACAGGCAGTTCTAAGAATTTTTATAGGGGGTTTCAACTACTTTCCATGAATAATGGGGGTATATGTTCCAGAGAGAAATCTGCGAATACTCGCGTCCACAAATACGGGGGTTCAATGTATACATAATGGAGAGGCAAGGTTCATTTAAAAAATGATAGGTTAAAAAGAGTCAAAACTTTCTACTGGTGAAATCATTTGCAATATAATCAGAATTTCAAGTCTTCACACTAGCATTACTGCATATGTCATCAGAATCTTAAAAGGTTAAGGATTCATGCGCTTAAACAGATGGCATAGTTGAGGTATGTAGTTGTTCTTTACGGTACTTATTATACTACTTTCCTTACAACCTTTGACAGTTTAACAAAACTCTAGTAGTACCCTTGACAAACACTCAACTCCAGAACATGACAGTATCTTCAGAACTAGACTTGAGAGTTGACAGACCTCAACACTCACCTACTGAAATCCAGATATGCAATGTGACCATGATATATTCCAGGTTTTTTCTCTAACCAATTAGACACATTGTAGACAAAACGCATCTGTAAAAACAAAATTCTATATAATTTGTTGTAATAATAAAAAAATTGTGTGGCTGTAAGTGCATGCAAAATAAATACTAAGGTACTTTTACACTACATACTTTCAAATAATTCAGCCCCACCAATTATTTAAAATTAACTCTCATAGGGCTGGGCAAAAGAGTTTGTTCTTGATGGTAAATCAGTTTTCAAAAGTAAATTGAATTTTTCCTAACTATACAAACCTGAGGTCCTTTACATCAGGAATTGCTTACAGCGAAAGTGGAATACAGTCATTAAAACGCTTGAATAAGGTGGTTAGCCAGTAACTACCATCCCGTAGGCAGGGAGACCCACCTGCCTAGATGTAAACATTCCACTTTGCCTTTCGGCCCAGGTTTGCATACGTAGTTAGGAAAAATACAATTTACTTTAGAAATTGTGATTTGTTCCTACACAATACACAAACCCTCGGTCCTTTACATTAGGAAGACTCAATTATTGAAGGGAGGAATCTGAGTGAGTCTCTGGAACTGGCTGGAGTTCAACACACCTGAGCTACTCCTGGTCAAAAGAGCAAGGAGGAGTGCCCTGCCTCTGACAAATTGATCGGAGTATAACAACTGCAAGATCAGGAGTCAGACCTCTAGGCCTTTTTGAAATAAGTCAAGAGTCGGAGGTATTAATGCAAAGATCCAATAAGGGTTTGCCTTATTGTCAGTCTCCTTCCTCCCCTTGCTAGAGGAAGGAGTAGGATTGCTTCTATGATTATAACATTAAATTAGAAAGGAAGCTCATTGTGTAGACTTACCACATCAGAAGCCAGTCCAGCAAGTGTAGGTTCTAGTCCTACTCTCAACTTAAAGGAAGAGGCGTAGAAGGCCGAAGATGGAGGAGAGGCCAGTGACTCTCAAATCCTTCTAACCTCTAGAACCACCACACCTTAGGTGAGATGTAACTTGTCCTCTTAATCTTAAAGGAGCCGGTTAGAAAATCACAATTTTAAAGTAAATTGTATTTTTCCTAACTATACAAACCTGAGGTCCTTTACATAGGGATTTACTTACATCGCCAGCTGGACCAGTTGTAAGATTTCTAACAAGGTAGTTCGGTAGTAACTGCTTGTCTGATGGTCTGGAGTCCCGCCCGACTGGAGGTAAACATTCCACTTTGCTTTAAGTCCAGGAACAGAGTGAGGGATGGCATGAGGTGGAACTGTGTGTAAAGGACCTCAGGTTTGTATAGCTAGAAAAAATAAAATTTACTTTAAAATTGTGATTTGTTCCGACACGTAATACAAACCCTCAGTCCTTTACACAGGGAAGACTCACTTATTGGTGGGTGGAATCTGAGTCATGTGAACAGACTGG
This sequence comes from Macrobrachium nipponense, assembly GCF_015104395.2. Classification (NCBI taxonomy): domain Eukaryota; kingdom Metazoa; phylum Arthropoda; class Malacostraca; order Decapoda; family Palaemonidae; genus Macrobrachium; species Macrobrachium nipponense. Next base: position 39,866,874 of record NC_061105.1, read on the forward strand.
TGTTCATCCAACCTGGGTTCCCTCCCTAGTCATAAGAGCAAAGGGAGGAGCCTAGCCTCTGCCCAACTGATTGGAGTGTGCACTGCAGGATCAGTGGTCAGACCTCTGGACCACATTCATAAGAGGGAGGCAAGCGTGCCTCTTATGAATAGCAAGCAAGAACTAGTTCCTATGCAAGAGCCAATATAAAGTCTTGGGTTTGTCTCTCGCTGGCGTCCACTTCCCCCCTTGTTAGGGAAGTGGTGGATAAACGTTAACTCAGTTACATAGCTTACCTGCATTCACATCCTGTCCAGCATGGTGATGACCACCACCCTCTGCCCGCAGGGAGAGGGAAGAAAAACAGGAGGAAGAGAAGCCAGACACACTCTCATTCATTCTTCCATTCATGCAGTCTCACAAGGATGAGATGCTACCTTGTCTGGTAAAGGAGCTGGGTAAGCTACACAACTTGTTGAGTAGCCACCACAGGTCCCAAGGAAAAAAGTGTCCAAGGACCTGTGGGCAATATCCCAAAGGTAGAAGGATGTGAAGGTGGTCTGGTTGGCCCAAACCCCTGCCTTCAGTACCTGTGCCACGGACAAGTTCTTGCGGAATGACTTTGTGGGCTCTGGGACGAAGGGTACTGGTGTCTGAAGCATACGCCTTCCAGATTACCTCACGAAGCCTGAAAGAAATAGTGTTCTTGGACACTTCTTTCTTGGTAACCCTGGTGCTAACGAAGAGGCGTCGACACTCAGGCCTGAGGTGATGAGTTCTCTTCAGGTAGCGTCATAGGACCCTTAAAGGACAAAGCAGCATCTCATCCGCATCATGATTGGTGAAGTCTTTCAGGGAGGGGACCGTGAAGGACTCGAACCTAGCGCCAGGGACCGAAGGGTTCTGAGTCTTCGCTACGAAGTCTGGGACGAAATCGAGCGTCACTGATCCCCATCCCCTCGAGTGCTCAACATTGAAGGAAAGACCGTGAAGTTCTCCCGCTCTCTTCCCCGATGTCAGGGCCAGCAGAAAGACAGTCTTGAGGGTCAGATCCCTGTCTGACAACTCTTGGAGCGGTTCAAAGGGTCTGCGCGTCAGCCTCCTATTACGAGAGGCACATCCCACCCCGGGGGCCTGAGTTCCCTGGGTGGGCAAGACTTCTCTAAGCTCTTCATTAGGAGTGAGTCGACTCCTTGCAGTTTAAGGACTAGGGCCAGGGCAGTTCTGTAGCCCTTAACTGCGGAGACGGAGAGGAGCTTCTCTCGATGAAGAAAGACAAGGAAATCCACTACCTGCTGAAGAGTGGCTTGAGTGGAGAGACCCCCCGTCCACGACGCCAACCACAGAAGACGGACCACTTTCCCTGGTATACTGCTGCAGAGGACTGTTTGAGGTACCCTGCCATCTCTGTTGCTGCTTGGTGAGAAAAGCCTCTCGCTTGCAAGAGATGAAGGATAACCGCCAGTCATGAAGACACAGGGACTGAACTGCTCAGTGGTACCGCTCCACGTGTGGTTGGCACAGGAGGTTGTGCCAAGGGGGAATCTCTTATGGTGCATCGGAGAGAAGAGCCAGCAGGTCCGGATACCGACAGTCTGAGGCCATTTGGGTGCCACCAGAATCATCCGAAGATTCGGGGTGACCAGCACTCTGTTGATCACCTTGCGAATCAGGCAGAACGGGGGAAAGGCATAAACTAGGAGGTTGTCCCACGGGTGCTGGAACGCGTCCTCTGCAGCTGCCCATGCATCCGGCACGACTGAGAAGAAAACCTTGAGTTTTCTGTTGTGCCAGGGGGAGAACCGATCCACAAGTGGTCGGCCCCACAGGTAGAAGAGCCTATCTGCCACGTCTGGGTGAAGAGACCATTTGGTCCCAATCACCTGATTCCAGCGGTTGAGCTTGTCTGCCACTACGTTCCTCTTGCCTGGAATGTATCTGGCTGACAGCTCTACCGAGTGAGCTATGGCCCACTCGTGAACCTGCATCATCAACTGATGGAATGAGAGGGACACTAGGCCCCCGTTTGTTGACTTATGCCACTACCGTCGTGTTGTCGCTCATCAGCACCACTGAGTGTCCCATCACTCGTTCCTGGAACTCTTGGAGTGCGGGGAACGCAGCCTTGAGTTCCAGGACTTCAATGTGAAGGTGCTTGTCGTGATGGTTCCACACGCCTGCAACCAGCAACTCTTCTAGGTGTGCGCCCCAACCCTCGGTCGATGCGTCTGAGAACAGTAACATCTCCGGAGGGGGAGTGCGAAGAGGCACTCCTATTACAAGGTTCCTGTCGTCTAGCCACCAGGCCAGGTCCTCCCTTAGTTCCTCTGTGAGAGGAACCAGGATGGATTGTGGATCCCGTGCCTGTGACCAACACTCCTTTAGTCTCCACTGAAGAGACCGTAGGTGAAGACGCCCGTGAGGGACTAACTTCTCCAGTGACGACAGGTGACCAATCACGTGATGACTTGCCACTGCTGAGCTGACTGTTCCCGTCGAGACAGGAACCGTCTGGCTGCCTCCCGGAACCTGCTGACTTGCGGGGAAGACTCGTGCTGCTACTGTGGCGATCAGCATGCCCAGGTACTTTATCCTCTGCTTGGGCTCAAGATATGATTTCTCGAAGTTCACCATGATCCTCAGATCACGGCAGAAGTCGAGGAGTCAATCCCTGTCCTGCAGCAACTGCGAGCGGGAGCTCGCCAGGACCAACCAATCGTCGAGATACCTCAGGAGACGTATCCCGACCGAATGGGCCCAAGCCGACACCAAAGTGAACACTTGTGTGAACACCTGTGGGGCGATTGAGAGGCTGAAACAAAGTGCCCTGAACTGGTACACCGTCCCATCAAGGATAAAGCAGAGGTACTTCCTGGAGGACTGATGGATGGGTATTTGGAAATACGCATCTTTCAGGTCCACCAAAAGCATGAAGTCGTTCTCCTTGATGGAATCGAGCATTGAGCGTGCCGTTTCCATCGTGAACCGAGTCTGGCAAACAAATCGGTTCAAGAGAGAGAGATCCATCACTGGTCGCCAGCCCACCGATGACTTCTCCACTAGGAAGAGTCGGCTGTAGAAGCCCAGCGACTGATCTCGTATGATCTCCACAGCTCACTTGCTCAGCATGGTCTCGACTTCTTCCTGAAGCGCCACGTCCCTGGCAGAACCGGGAACGTATGTCTGCAGGTGGACCGGGTGCGAAGTGAGGGGTGGCCACAACTTGAAGGGTAGCAGATATCCCTACCGAAGGACATCCACTACCCAGGTCTCGGCTCCGTAACACTGCCAAGTTGCCCAATGGCTCGCCAGACAACCCCCCACTTCCAGCAGCGGGTGTGGGGGAACGCCGTCCCTAGCGTTTCCCTTTCTTCGGCTTCCGCTTGGCGGGACCCCCACGGGAGTGGGAGGAGGGCTGACGCTCGCTCCTCGAAGCAGAAGTCAAAGGCTGGGTCTTTCCTCTAGACCTCGACGAAGCTGATGTCTTAGCAGCAGAGGAAGCGCTAGCCAAGCTCCGAGGCTTGGCCGCAGTCGCTCGAGGCTGCCCAGAAGCCTTTGAGACTGCCTGGTATACTAGGCGGTCACTGTCATCAGTGTGCCGCTGTTCCACCACAGCGTCCACCATCTCTATGGGGAAGAAAGAAGAGGAACCCAGCAACGGTTCATTTCATAGACCCAACATCACTTCCTGACCTGCCGCCCTGGTCACCCGACCGAGGACTGAGTCCCGATGTCTCAGGACCAGGTTGGCCCACAGGTTGGTCGTCTGGTGGGCGAGGTACAAGATGGCTCTATCTCCAGACTGACACAGCCTCCTGAACGCTGAGTCTTCTTCGGGAGCGATGGGTCCCGAGGAGGCTGTGACTCTGGACACTGAGGGATCACAGGTCCAACCAGGAGACTGCTTGGAAGGCTGCCATGGCAGTCGCTTCCAGGGGCGATGCCTCTTGCTGTGAGAACCAGAGGTTTTCAGCCAGCAGGTAATGGAGAGGCACCCCTGGAGTTAGCCTAGCTATCTCCAGGTCAACCTGCTTGGTCAGCAACGGATCTACAGATGACATGTAGAATCACCGCTGACGAGGCAGAGGAGGGGGAAGCAGCTTGTCCGACCTGCCGGACCTAAGTGAGCCCTCCTGTCCGGAGACAAGAGAGTCAACCTGGCCCAGCACACCGTTGGCCAAGGAGGATCGGAGCAAACCCACCATCATCCTGGGTTCCTTCTTAGGACCCCAGAACGACTCCAACCTCAATGGAGGTTCGGAGGGAGCAACCACCGATCCTTCCCCGAGGTCGTTGTGCTGACGAATCAGCGCAATGACCTCCGCAAAAGACCTCTGAATCTCGGGAGTGATAGCGTCCTGCTGCGATGGACCGTCAGATCCATCCAGGCCGATCATCTCCCGAGACCCTCTTCCTTCAGAGGGAAGAACCTCGCCAGACCCCTCGTGGTCTCCTCCAACCACTTGCGTGTATGATCTGCTCGGTCCCAGGACCAAGCCAAGCTCATAGGCTCTCGTGGCGGGACCGAGTGGAGCGCGCTCCTCACAGTCACCCCTGGTCGCCTCACTCCTCCCGGTGTAGCCCGAGGAGGTTGAAGGGACAGGTGAGGAAGACCTGACGCTCCCACCCTGCCTACCAGCAGAGCCGGTGGGCTGGGAGGACTGCAGGCGATCGCCAACCCACGGTGGCAACCAAGCTGCAGATCTAGTTCAACAGTCTCCGTGAGGAGAACCGCTTGACCGAGAACCGCTGGACCGAGAACGGTAGCGATGGTCCCGTGCGTCAGGCGAACTGCTACCAGTCGTGTGAGCCGTCCGGTAACGGTGGGAGCGACAGCTGGGTGACCGGTAGTGTCCACTGACGCAGTGAGAGCGTACACCGTCCTCTCGATGCGTCACAGTACCTGATCCAGCCAAGGCTGGGCCTGGTGACTGGGGGGACCTCTTCCTGGCCTCTGCACGTGATCGGTCTGGTGGGACCATCACATCATCCCTGGGAACCGGGGGATCGCCACAAGAGCGATCGCCGGCCTGGCGAGAGTCACCTGAGCAACTCCCATCAGTCTTCCGCTCCGTGCCTGGGTCCTGACGGCGAGCAGGCTCAGCGGTCTGGACAGTTCCTGGTGTAGAGGCAGAACCTCTAGAACCAGGAGAAGAGGTACCAGCGGTAGCTAGTACCCCTACGGTCCCCGTCTCCTTCTTCCCTGGGGAAGGAGAAACAGGCCCCATTCCCGAAGGAACAGGAGGACCAGCGGAAGACCCCTTAGAAGTAGGGGGGGCTACCTTCTTCCTCCTCGGCTGTGGGGCCTTGGAAGTCAAAGGGGAAGAGGCAGCAGCAGACAACAACGAAGAAGACAATGACACCTTCCTCTCCTTCTTGGACCACTTCTTCGTCAGCTTCCTCAGGACCACCGTCAGGTCCCCCATCCAGGACAGAGCTGGGGCAGTTGCGGTAGCAACACGGCCCAACTGCACCTGTCCGAAGGGACCTGCAGCGGGAGCAGCAGCACCACGGGCAGGAACGGAGACAGCAGGATCAGGCACAGGAACTGGTGGGCGGTCAAGCGGGGAACTCTTCGGGTACTCGAAGTCAGGGGCTGGGGCGAGGACAGCAAACCCAGGCGGAGGAACCATCTCCACCCGCAGCACGAATGTCATCGGGGACTGCACAGCAGCTGAGGGAGTCACCGACGTTACGTGCTGCATATACACCAGGTACAGTTGTGCAGCATACCCAGGTGTAGAGATGGTCGTCGTCGTCAACGTCACTGGGCCATAGCTCACAGGGGCAGCTAGGTGTAATAACAGACCTGCTGGAGGTCTCCACCTGCAGCGGCAGTCACACCTGTGGAAGCAACAGTCGCCCAAGGGGGGAAAGATCCCACCCCGAGCGTACAGAAGACCCCGCATACAGTTCCAGGTCGGGGTGTTGCACCCCTTCCTCTGCGCTCGGAAGGTCGAACGAAGAGGCAGAATGCGACACATCGCCCGCAGGGAAAAGAGCCATACGAGGGAGCTGGCTAAGAAGGAGGGATGAGGACGACGTGATGGTAACCAGAGGTGTCGCTGGAGAGCTTTCCAACGACCCCTTGGTTACTTTACGTATCCTCTTCCTCCTCTCATAGCGCTCCCACTGCTCCTTCGACCACGAAATACAAAAGTCACAGGGCTCAGCCCGAGAGCACTCGCGCCCACGGCACCGCGCACACACTAAATGGGGGTCCACTACCTCAGAGGACCTAAAAGACCCACACTTATGGCCCTCCACACCAGGGCACACTCTCCGGTTGGTTGGGGGGCAGGGGGGCTTCTCACCTTCATTGGCTTACATAGCTGAGTTCTCAATGCAAACCACAAAGTCAATAAACAAAAAGAAATCACAAGTACTTATGCAGATCCACACTACAAGTACTACAGCAAGGAAAAGTTGTGAAAAGAGCAGCTTCGTAAGAAAAAGCATAGAATTCTCACAATGATGCCGGGCAGAGAGGTGAGCAACCACGTCTTCATCCGACAGCGGCCGAAAGCAAAGTGGAATGTTTACCTCCAGTCGGGCGGGACTCCCGACCATCGGACAAGCAGTTACTACTGAACTACCTTGTTGGAAATCTTACGACCAGTCCAGCTGGCGCTATAAGTAGATCCCTATGTAAAGGAGCGAGGGTTTGTATTACTTGTCGGAAAAAACACAACTTGATGAGCAATCACCACAGGTCCAAGGAAAAAAGGTTTCAAGGACTTGTGGACAAGACCCGAAAGAAGAAAGACATGAATGTGGTCCTGATGAGACCACATCTATCTTCTAGTCTGACATATTCTTCGGAATGCGAGGAAAGGACCAAGCCAGTGGCACCGTGCACTCTCATGGAAAGCTTACAAGTAAAATCTTTGCCAGCTGCAAAGGACCAACTCCCACTCACGCAAAACCAGGAGAAATACATGCCCTGAGACACTTCTCCCTTGGCAAGTCAGTACATTGAAGAAATATCTCCCTGGAGTTGCGGGAGGCAGAGGAAGAAGAGGCCAGTCTTGATGACACAGTTGAGATCGTGGAGGGGAGGAGATGGACTTTTAAACCCACTCCCAACTTTTAAAAATGTCCAGCCATGGGCAGTGGGCACAGTTAAGAATTTTTTTTTGTGTACGATGTAACTTGAGGAAAATGATAAAATAAATCAACAAGAAGGGGAGTAGTCTGTGTTCTAAGCCTGCATCCTTGGCATGTAAAACTTCCTCTGGGAAGTCAGTGGGAGAATAGCTTGCTCTATCTGCTAGACAGGAAGGAACCTTCCAAACCACAGATCAGATAATTAACCTAATCTATGACACCATGAGTATGCAGTATCCACAACAGTTGGTACAAATGTCATTTCCCTGGAGCATACCTACATACGCTCTACCAACAAGGTGGGTTCTATGAAGGAGCACTGATTGCTTCCCTGAAATTATTATCCACATGAATGAGCAAGCTCAACAATTTCTTCTAAACCATTTCAACACTGCCTGAAAGAGTTCTGAAGAAGGACGCTCAAATCCTAACAGATTCCTTAAAGTATGAATTCAATCCTCTCAGAAAAAAAGATGCGTCTGCCCTGGTGAGCACTCTCAGGTCTGTGGACACTGATGATCAGATCTCGTGGTACCAGTCACTTAATCAGGAGCAAAACCTGTGATCCATATTCCTTTTGACTTTTGTGTTACTGGTTGAAACTGAACAAGTAGAGGCTACAGATGAACACTCATGTGCACTACAAAGCACATCATTCAAGAATCTTGGGAGAACAAGGAGCTTTCTAAGTACTGTAGTTGCACGATCATGCACACGTGGATTGCTACAACACCAAGCTGTAGCATAATGCAGCGACCTTATGTTTGTCGATCTTCTATACACACAACCGAGTCTGCACAATCACAAAGATACATATCGTCATAATACCTAGCAGTATTATACCACTGAGACCTCTTGCATGTGAATCTTTTGTCTGCATGCACATGATACAGGGATTATGAATAGTAAACCAGATGAGAAAATAGCACCAACTCTTCTATGCATATCTTAGCAGAAGTACAAACCGGTAAGTCCTGAGCAGTCCTCATGTCTCAATAAGAACAGAGACACTCAGAGAAACAAGCGTTCTGCTCACAGCTGAACAAACTCTGGTGCCAACCCTCGAAGATGGTAGGTGTTCACTGGAAATTCAATAAGACTTTTTTTGAGAGGGTTACTAAGACCTTCTTCATATAGAGGAAAGGAGGAGGAAGAGGAGGAGGTTATCACCACAGGTAAGAGAACCACTCGGGGAACCTCAACAATACTGATTTTTTATTGGGAACAGCATAAAAAGAAAAAAAACTGTTCATTCAAAATTAGACATATGAAAGCATCCGCAAGTAACCCAAAGAGAATGCTTAGGAAGGAAAACCTTGAACACATGCTGCTGTCTGGGTAGGGTGTGGCACATGCATCTGAGTGCGTACTGTCAAAGCGTATGTTGGTTGCCTACCCTCACATGCATCCCTTAACAAGCCAGAGAATGAGCAGAAGCCAGGGAGAGCAGTATAGGTGAAAGAAACTGAAAAGATTCAGTAGTTTCAAAGGCAGAGTGATTCCCCCCTCAAACACAATGGAATATTTTTATCTTTCAGCTTTCCAAAGCTGCTGCCAAAATGATATTGTTATGATACAATAAAGTTTGTTCATACTTACCTGGCAGATATATATATAGCTGTATTCTCCGAAGTCCGACAGAATTTCAAAACTCCCGGCACACGCAGTGGTCGGCCAGGTGGTAGTACCCATTCCCGCCGCTGGGAGGCGGGCGTAAGGAACCATTCCCATCCTTTTCTGTCAGATTTTTCTAGTGCCACTGTCTCCTGAGGGGAGGTGGGTGGGCACTTTGATTATATATATCTGCCAGGTAAGTATGAACAAACTTTATTGTATCATAACAATATCATTTTGTTCATGGGAAATTTCTTACCTGCCAGATTATATATATAGCTGAATCCCACCTTTGGAGGAAGGGGGAGACAGATTCGATTTTGGGAAACAATTTCATATATGATGATATTTTGGTTCCTTAACTGTTAGCATAGCTGACTTCGTGAGTACCGTCACCCAAGATCTGTGTTCATCTCTTTACTTAGAGACTCCAGCTAGGTAGTGACCTGTGAAGCTGTTGAGTTCTAGAGGATCTGTCAACGGGGGCGTGACCACAATGCAACTAGATCCTATATTATAGACCTCCAATTTCGGTACTGCATTCCTAGAGGTGCCAGCTTAAGGACGTGACCCTGTGTTAGCTGCTGGTGCGCTTCTAAAGTAACTGTCACGGGGAGCGTGACCACAATGTGACAGATCATATAGGTGTTGTTTAGACACGAATGCTGTTAATGCTTCACTGGAGGTGCCAGCAAGGACGTGACCTAGTTAAGCTGGTGCGCTCCAGATGATTTGTCAATGGGGGCGTGACCACACTGTGACAAAAACATTTTACCCTACTATGAGGGCGAAGCAAAACATTACCACCTGACCTAGCCTATCTGGTTAAACTTCGTAAAACCAAGGCTAATGGAGGGAAGGCCGCCTAAGGCGGCCTACCCAAGACCACAAAAAACTAAACACCTACATAAACATAATAAAAAAAAAAAAGAAAATAAAAAATAAAAAAGAAATAAAATTAAAAAGTCCAAAACTAACATATTATTTTCTAAAAGATAGGAAGAGTGCTACTCTCTTTCCCCAATATATTGTCTGCTGCGACATATGGGCCCAAAGAGTAGCAGTTCTCGTATGTAATCCTCACCTCCCGAAGGTAGTGAGAGGCAAACACTGAATTACTACGCCAAAATGTGGCATTCAAGATGTCATTGAGTGCCATGTTCTTTTTGGAGGAAGGCTACCGACGTAGAAATAGCCCTCAGTCCATGCGCATTCACCTTCAACACTTTTCATATCACTGTCTTGACAGGATGAATGCACTTCCTTGATGGTGCCCCTCAAGAAAAAAGCCAAAGCATTCTTTGACACTGGTAACCTTGGCTTCCTGACCAAACACCACAAGTTTATCAGAAGGACCTCTTATAAACCTTGGTTCCTATCTTTTCAGACGGAGGGTTGACTTCCTAGCTATTGCTTAGGAGTCTGCTTCGTCTCAAGAGCCTCAGCGAGGATGTGACCTATGGGTAAGAGTTCTTGTGGGTTTGCCGATGGGGTCTTATCCACTTACTCGGCAAAGCCTAACTGGCATTTGTCAATGGGTGCTTATCCACTCATATGACCATATACCTATGCCTATTAGCATAATTAAGGAGCACAACACCGATCCCGATCACCTGATCCTAACACGAGGGTTAGCGCTTAATTTTAAAAAGAGTTAAACTAAAAATTAACTCACTAGTTAAGGATCAGTGTCGGCTCCCTATCCCAGCAACGTATCCGCAGACACGAACAACCAAGAGAAAAGGATCTCTTGTAGGTTGAATTGACATCCTTCGTGTAAACGGGAGGTCAACACCAGAATTGCATTCTCCTGTAAGTGACAGCTCATATGGTCCTTTTATGACATATTGTTATGGAACCAAGAAGAATTCATAAAAGCTCGCACTTCATGCATAGGTTCAAACATACTGGACATGAGGAACTTCAGAACTACATCCAAGTTCCAATGACGGCAACTTGGGTTGTTGAACCTTCATCGTTTCGAAAGATCTCAAGAGATCGTGAAGGTCTCTGTTGTCCGCCAAGTCCAGGCCTCTGTGCCTAAAGACAACTAAAAGCACACTCTTATAACCCTTGATTGTAGAGACTGCAAGTTTTAGATCCCTTCTCAGAAAAGGAAGTCAGCAATCTGGCTCACAGGTCGTGGTGGAGGAAAATGCCGTTCTTCTTGCACCAACTCCTGAAGACTATCCACTTCGATTGTACACTGCGTTGGAAAACGCTCTTCTTGCACTGGCGATAGCTTTCGCCATTGACGTATAGAAGCCTCTCGCTCTGGCCAACTTTTGGATAGTCTGAATGCAGTCAGACTCAGAGCGAAGAGGCTTCTGTGGTACCTCTCGAAGTGGGCTGTCTGAGTAGATCTGTCCTTACTGGAAGCGTCCTCGGGAAGTCTACTGCAAAGGCCATAACCTCTGTGAACCACTCTCTCGCAGGCCCAGAACGGGGCGCTACAAAGTCATTCTCGTCCCTTCCGACACCGCAAACTTTCTCATGACTCCCTAAGATCTTGAACGGGGAAAGGCGTACAGGTCCATCCCCGTCCAGTCCCAGAAGAAGTGTGTCTATCGTCACTGCAGCTGGGTCGAGTACTGGGGAGCAGTACAGTGGAAGCCTCTTCGTTCTGGACGTCGCAAAGATATCCACGAGCGGACGTCCCCATAACCCCACAGCTCTTGGCATACCTCCAAAGCAGAGTCTACTCGGTTGGCAGAAGTTGACCTCGTCTGCTGAGGAGATCTGCCAGACATTCTCTACTCATGCTACAAACTTCGTAAGGATCATGACGTCCAGTGCCCTTGCCCACAGCAAGATCTCCTTTGCCAGAGCAAAAAGGGACTGAGACTGTGTTCCTCCCTACTTCTTCAAGTACGCCAGAGCTGTGGTGTTGTCTGAGTTGACTTGGACTATTCGACGAGAGACTTTTTCTTGGAAACTGGAGAGCTAAAAAGATGGCTGCCATTTCCTTTAGGAGTTTATGTGCCAGGACACCTGTTCCCCTCTCCAGGTGCCTGCCACTTCTTTCCCCCTAATGATGCTTCCCATCCCGTGGTGGACGCGTCGGAGAACAACACTAGGTCGGGGCTCTGAAGCTTGAGAGACACGCCCTCCGACAGCTACACTGGATCTAGCCAACATTTCAAGTGATGTTTACCTCTCCTGAAATTTCCAAGATCATGTGTAGATTCTTGGTTTTTTGGTTTTTTTCCAATTGTACTTGAGAAAAAAATGTAACGGTCTGAGGTTGCAGTCTCCCCAAGGAAACAAACTTCTCCAGCGAGGAAATGGTCCCCAGTTAGACTCATCCATTCCCTCACCCCCGAGCACGAATCTTTCCTTAGGAAGGCTAACACTTTGTCTAAGCCTTGCTGCTGACTGTCCCTGGGACGGAAAAGCTCGAAAAGCCACTGAATCCATCTGAATCCCCAGATACACGATGGATTGGGTTGGGATCAGATGTGACTTTTCGAAATTCACCAGTAGTTCCAGGGACTTCACCAACGATTAAGTTGTTTGAAAATCCTTCAGACACCGCGTTTGAGTGGAGGCATGAATGAGCCAGTCGTCCTTCAAAGATAACAATTGCGAAGGAGGAGACTGAGGGCCGCAGGCTGAAACTATTCTTCAAAAGAGGCTCAAAGCCATCGAACCAAGACCTCTTCTTCTTCTCAACTGACACACGTTCGGGAAGATGGTAAACCGTGCTCTCTAGACAACCTCTGGAGAGCTGCATGAAAACTAGAGAGCAAGGCAACTGGCGAAAGAGCGGAACGAGGAGAAGGAGAAGGGACTGCCTGTACTCTTGATTGGCAGCCTATCATCCTTCCTCTCACGATGTGGCTTTGCCTTTCTCACTGCAATCAACAAAACAAGTTGTTGTTGCAAAGACACAATCATCCTTTCGATGGAGAACATTCCTTCTCAGGCAAAAGGCTGATCCTTTGAGAAGACGATGGGCGAGGGGAAGCCCTCTCCTTCTCACATGGAACCGCCAAGGATATATCTTAGGAGCGACCGAAGCGCTCAAAAGCATACTCATCGGAAGACGTCCTCTCCGGTGAAGATCGCAACACAGTAGAGAGAGGACGTGAAGCGTCCCCCTCCCTGAGACCCTACACTCATACTTCTCACTCTCTTTCCTGCAGAAAGTCTTCCAATTGCCCAGGAGGACGACTGCAAAGCAGAAGGAGCTAACGGACGAGAAGCGTCCCCCTCCGAGGAACCAAAGACGACGGCCGCCTGTGCGACCTATATCGTCTTCGTTCTCCTCAGAGGGAGCGAGAACCCTCCGAGAGTTCCAACTCCTGCGCGGGGAGGACGTCTCTGAAGACTAAAGTAATCTTTCAAGATTCAAATTCTATGAGATTATGAGCCATGACATCACCTATAGACGAATCTTGACTATGAGAGATGTTCAGAATCATTTCTAGATCATCTATGCTATTCCAGTTTTTCTGCAGGAAAAACTGGAGAGGTGTGAATTTCAGTCTATTCAGGGAAAACAAACTTCTCCAGCGAGGAAATGGTCCCCTGCAATTCATTCATTCCCTCACCGAGCATGTTTCCTTCCCTAATAAGGCTGCGTTTCACTTAACCCTCTTAAGCCGGAGCCCTAAAAATCAAAAACGTCTCCCGTATGCCGGGCCTGGTTTGGAGTGAGCGCGGAAGTGGAAAAAATAATTTTTTCAAAAAATTACAGCGCGCGTACTTTTGAAGATTAAGAGTTCATTTTTGGCTCCTTTTTTTGTCATTGCCTGAAGTTTAGAATTGCAACCATCATAGAAATGAAAAAAATAATCATTCATCATATATGTAAATAATGCGATATATGGTAGCGAAAAAAAAAAAAATAAAATTCATAACATAATTGTATTCAAATCACGCTGTGCAGAAAACGGTCAAGCTAACCAGTTACTTTTTTTTGCGTTGTAATTGTACACTAAATTGCGATCATTTTGATATATAATATATTGTAAAACATAAAAGTAACACCGGAAAAAAATATTATCACAAAAAATGATGTACGAATTCGTAACGCGCGGACGCAAAAAAATATTTTTTTCAAAAATTCACCGTAATTCTAAATAATGTTCTAGAGACTTCCAATTTGTTTCGAAATTAAGACAAATGATTGAATATTACGATACTGTAAGAGTTTTAGATTAGAATTGCAGATTTCGACCATTTCGGACGAGTTAAATTTGACCGAATGTCGAAATTTTAATATATATATTTTTTCATATGCACATATTTCAAAGATGGAAAAAGCTACAACCTTCAATTATTTTTTATTGTATTCTTCATGAATTTGCGCACATTTTGATATATGAAACTCTATAAAAACGGCTAATATGAAAAGGAGCAAATATTAGGATAATGCCATGTACGTATTTCGGAGACTTGCGGCCGCGAATCGGCGCACGGAGTGAAGGTAAAATATATTTTTCAAAAATTCACCATAAATCACAATATTTTTTTAGAGACTTCAAATTTGTTTCAAATGAAGAAACATGACGGAATATTACTAGGCCGTAAGATTTTTAGCTTACAATTGCGTTTTTCAACTATTTCGGTAGAGTCAAATTTGACCGCGAACGTGGTTTTTTTTCTATTTTATCGTGATTTATATGCAAATATTTCAAAAAAAGAGAAAAGCTACAACCTTCAATCATTTTTTAGTTGTATTCTACATGAAATTGCGCACATTTTCATATATAAAACTTTATTGAAAACAGCTAATTTTAAATGGTGCAAACATTTCGACAATCGCACAAAAAAATTCTGATTTTTTCGGAAGAGTTACCGCGCGAACGTAATTTTTTTTTTTTTTTTTCTTAAATTCACCTAGATCAAAATATTGTGCTAGAGACTTCCAAGTCGTTGCAAAATGAAGGTAAAATGATTGAATATTACTAGAATATAAGAGTTTTAGCTTACAATTGCGTTTTTCGACATTTCGGTAGAGTCAAAGCTGACCGAAAGTTGAAATTTTTGCACTTAACGTTATTTATATGAAAATATTTCAAAACTGATAAAAGCTACAACCATTGGGTTGTCTTTTGTTGTATTGTGCATGAAATTGCGCACATTTCCATATATAAAACTTTATGTAACGGCAAATTTAAAAGGGTGCAAACATTAGGACAATCGCACGAAAAAATTTATCGGAAGAGTTATCGCACGAACGTAAGGAAAAAGTTTTTTCATAAATTCACCATAAATCGAAATATTGTGCTAGAGACGTCCAATTTGTTGCAAAATGAAGGGCAAATGATTGAATATTACTATAATATAAGAATTTTAGCTTACAATTGCGTTTCTCGACCATTTCTGTAGAGTCAAAGTTGACCGAAGAAGGTTGAAATTTTTGCACTTATCGTTATTTATATGAAAATATTTCAAAATTTATAAAAGCTACAATCATGAGTATTTTTATTTGTATTGTGCATGAAATTGCGCACATTTTCATATATAATACTTCATGTAAAGGATAATTTAAAATGGTGCAATAATTATGTCCAAAGTGACGAAATAATTTTCCGAGATGTGTCACTGATAACTTTTTAGTGCGATAAGAAAGAAATTCGCGCTTGCGCGCATGCGTAGCGATTGTAAACAAAACAACGCCTTGATCGTGAACTCCCAGCATCCCCCAAGGCGCGTGATACAAAAAGTTTTTCGGCTGGTAGGCCTATAAGTATTTTTCCGCGAATTTTTAAAAAACTTTTTTGAGCCGACGTATGATACGTCCAATCGGCATACGGGAGACATTTTGACTCGACGTTTAATACGTCCAATCGGCGTAAGAGGGTTAAACAGGAGTAATTTGAAGACACTGTAGAAGATTGTTCATTTGTTTCTTCCTAAAAGTCTCCTTCCTGAGATCCATTACTATTCTCTGATTCTCGGCGAATGTCTGAAGAAGCATTACGTTGTGCGGTCCATCCAAGCGTCCTGCCGAGCGTCGCGCTCGGCGCTGTCGTATTTGGCAGCGGAAGGAGTCCCCTTCATAATCGAGCAAGGGACGTCTCGGCGAACTAATTGACTGCATCTCTGCACATCATTCTTGTTTTCGAGGGAAAAATCATGTTGTGTTATGCCGCCGTAGACTCGGACAGAATTCTGTACCATGCGGTAAACAGAACCGAAAAAGGTCTAATACATATATATATATACATACATACATCTATACATATATAACCATACATATATATACATATATATATATATATATATATATATATATATACACATACATCATATATACACATACTACATACACAAATATATATAATTTTTTTTTTTTTTTTTTTTTTTTTTTTTTTTTTTTTATGAAAAAATTCTCCCAAAGTTGAAGATGTTCAGCCATGTATGCTAGAATTCCCTTCAACCCGAGGCTAAGGCCGTGATTGTAGGGTAGAAATACGGTTAGTCCGTCAATTCCCGCAGGAGAGGAGAGAGACGTAACCTACTGCGCATAGCAGACAATCAGATGGAACTGAGCACTGGCATTACGCATTAGTGACAGCACTACTGAGAACGTTCCGTCGTTCTCACTGCTCTGCCTGAGTTGCCACCTACACCATTCTAACGAATGAATAGGTTTACTATCATTATAGAGCAGAAACCAAAATCCATCAAACTAGTATATTTAAGCGAAACTGAATTTGCTAAATATAAAGGCTAACTTGGTATTGTCATAACAATACCTTAAATGTTTAAAAATAGGGAAACCGGCAACCCCTGAATAGTTGCAGGGAGAACCGATTAAATGTAATAAGAATAATCGTACTCTCGGTTGTCTCCGTAGGAGTAACTATGGAATGAGTATATAACTTGAACCATACAACAGTTTGATAGAATATGACGTAAGGGCAAAAATAATATTACTATGATACAAACATCGCTTGTTCACCTTTACCCAGGCAGATATATATATACATATATCTGACTGGTAAGTTTTATGAACAAACGTAGAGTATTTTAGACACTTGGACAGCTACCTCCCTACTACATTCTGCCTCACCGAGGTAGGGAGAGCATCACGCGGTAGTGTTTTGTCAATGAGAAATTATACGCTTACGCGATAGAATGAACACTCATGGCATTATCACTATTCTTCACTACACTACTATAACTTTCCAATGCAAACATGATTTCCAGACTAACGCAGAGATTTAGAATCACAGATAGGGTATTACCCTCCAAAGACACTATTGTAGGGCCCGAAGGCATCACAGGTCTTTTGGAGGGATAAATCTACTGGACGGGTAAACTTGTGTTACACGCCTGGAGGAAGACCTCCTTACACTATCACGTTCTAAGTTTACGTACCTATGATTCATAAGCCGTTCCACGCAAGAATCAGACATATTTTCACACTCGTTGCAGCGCTCATCAAACATACAAACATGGTTCCTACAATTCGCGCACACTGTATGGGGAGGGTCTACCGAAGTTTTCGGGTTAGCCTAACCTTGCATTCTTCCAACACAACATACTCTGGCCTAGTCGAACTGGATCCAGACATCGTAAGTTTTAAGGAAAAATCAAGCCAAATAAAAACAATCCACAATTAGCGTATGCCTAACCACCGATCCTAATCAAATAACCAAAAATCAACTCGGGATACTCAAGTGACCAAAAGAGTTCCAAAAATCCAATGACGGAGGTGCAGAAAACACTTGTTGTCTGCACCGGCGACAGAAAATATCTGAAAGAAAATGGGAATGGTTTCCTTACGCCCGCCTCCCAGTGGCGGGAATGGGTACTACCACCTGCCGACCACTGCGTGTGCCGGGAGTTTTGAAATTCTGTCGGACTTCGGAGAATACAGCTATATATATATCTGGCAGGTAAGATTCATGAACAAACTGACTTCACTTTAAAGGAGATCAGCCAAGATATGCTTCACAGGACTTACCTCTGCATACTAACAAAACTGGTTGCTTCAACGACAAGTACATACAGCAGCCACACACTCACACACATCTTTCACACCATACTTTTAGTTTTCCTCCACTGGAAAAACAAACAAAACACCATGCATACATAAACAAAAACATCTTCCCCTCACACACACAGCCAAAAAAATAGTGCTGCCTTACAGCAGATTAGTGGGGGACTCACCTAACACCAATTAACTACCTGTTACCAGGCTTTAACAGCTGTTTCCAGCTTGTGTTGGGGAATAGTATACGTAAATAAAACTCAGGTTTGAATTCCTGTATGAACAAATAAGTTTTGTTCTCTTCATTTAACAAAACATAAAAGATAATTCAATCTTAGTAGTTTCTTAAAAATATACAAACTCTATCCATCAAATAATTAATTATGAAATAAACAAACAAAAAACAGAATATTACCTGGTCAGTTAATGATAAAGTTGGCATATTTTTTGTTGTGTTAATGTGCAAGACATTAAATTTATTTTTGGCACACAGATCATAGGCTAAACCTATAAAGGAGGTAGATCCTGTCTTTGGGACTCTGTTATATATTATAACCAAATTATCCAGATCCAAAACATTATCACTTGGTGGGACCCCTCTTAGAATGGATCCCAAGGCAGCTGCAAAATAAAAAATTCAAATTATCAAATTAATCTAAAAAATGTAAAATGTTTAAAGTAATTTGCATTTTTCCTAACTATACAAACCAAGGTTCTTTACATAAGGAATTACTTTCAGCGAAGCTGAAATGGCTGTTTAACTTTCGGACAAGGTGGTTTGGCAGTTAACTATTGTCTAGTTGGCAGAAGTCCCCTCCACCCAGATGTAAACATTCCAATTTGCCTTTCAGAGCAGGTAACAGACTTAAGCTGGTATCATACTAGTCATTTCTTGCTTGCGGTTTTGGCCAGCATCCAGCTGATGCTCGCGAGCAAAAGTGTTGTATCGTCACACTAGGACTTCGTAGTTTCGAGGAGCATTAGTAAAAAGTAAACAAAACTGATCAGCTGATATCATCATGGCGCCCGGAAATTGTCGGACTGTTGCAAGATGTGCTGCAGTGATGTGTTTTCGGAATCTTACGGGAATGCAAGAGTAACAAAAACGTTTGTGGGTTCGAGAGTGGCTCAGGAGAAGAGAAGCCAAAGGTCTGAGAGTACGTCCTATCAGCAGCAGCCATCTTGTTTGTTTACATTACGCGGTTGCTCGCGGTTCGTGCTGGCTGTTTCTCATCCAGTCGGGAAGCAAAAATCTCGAGCTAAAAGCTCCCGGTTTTCCATTTTCGGCAGCAACGCCTCACTGCTGGAGAAAAAAAGGCCTAATGTGAGGCCACCTTAAGGGGTGGCATGAGGTGGGTATAAAACTGTAAAGGACCTAAGGTTTTATAGTTAGGAAAAATACACATTAGGTACTTTAAAATTTTGTCATTTCTTCCTATTCAATATGCAAACCATCAGTCCTTTACATAAGGAAGACTTACTTCTTGGAAGGAGGTATCCGAGTGAGTCTCTGAACTGACTGGAGTTCACCACACCTGGATTCTCTTCCTGGTCAATTACAGCGAGGAAGACTACTGTACCTCTGACATGTTGAACGGAGTGTAAGAACAGTATGTTCAATTATCAGTCTCCTAGGCCTTTTTGAATGAGTGGGAAAAATGCAGCATCATTCGAAAAAGAGGCTGAGACAACAAACAAACATAAATATTGGGTTTGTTTTATTTTCAGGGTCTCCCTCCCCTTGCTAGAGAAAGGGGTGCGATTGCTTGTTGAGCAGCCACCACAGGACCCAAGGAAAAGGCGTCCAAGGACTTGTGGGCAATGTCCTGAAGGTAAAAGGACAAGAAAGTGGTCTGGCATGACCACAACTATGCCTTCAGTACCTGAGGAATCAAGAGATTCTTCCAGAACATGAGGGATGGACTAATGCCCCTGACTTTATGAGCTCACGAACAAAACATACTGGTGTTGTCCTCGCCAGCAGCAGTTTGCTCTCTTAATAGGCTCACAAGGCCAGAAAGAGACTGTGTACCTGGACACCTCTTTTTTAGACGAGCCATTACTAACAGTCGTCAACACTCAGGCCGGAGATGTAGAGTCCTCTTAAGATAGCACCGCAGCAATCGAAGAAGACATAGTAACATCTTGTCTGGATCATTAGCAACAAAGTCCTCTTAGGAGGAGATAGTGAAGGACTAGAATCTGGTATTAGGGACTGACAGATTCTGAGACTTCTTTACAAATACCAGGATGAAATTGAACGTAACTGATATCCATCCCCTCAAGTGTTTAACACTGAGGAAAAGTCCATGAATTTGTTTAATCTCCTCACTGATTCCAAAGCAAGCAAGAAGATGGCCTTGAGGGTTAGATCTCTGTCTGATGACTCTTGTATAGGCTCACTGCACAAAATAGACTCCTCAAAATGACAATTTGTCCAAAATTGCATTTTTCCTAACTATACAAACCTGAGGTCCTTTTACAATAGGAAGGTACTAGCGGCAGCTGGATAGGTCGTAAGCTTTCGAACAAGGGGTTCGGTAGTTAACTGCTTGTCCGACAGGCGCGCGCGACTGGGAGGTAAACAAATCACTTTTGCTTTTGGCCCAAGCAAAAACTGCAGAGTGAGGGGTGGGCATGAGGTGGGACTATGTGTAAAGGACCTCAGTTTGTATAGTTAGGAAAAAATCAATTTTGGACAAATTGTCATTTGTTCCGACACGGCATACAAACCTTCGGTCCTTTTACAATAGGAAGACTCACGTTCTTGGTGGGAGGAATCTAAGAGCGCGGAGGGATCCAAGCCTCTGTCCGATTGATCGGGGAAGGGTGTGCCACAGCAGGATCAATGGTCAGACCTCTGGACCAAGTACTAAGAGGAGAGGCAAGCGTATCTCTTCGTACCAGCAAACAAGAACAAGTTCCTATTTGCAAGAGGCAACATAAAGTTATGGTTTTGTCTCTTGTTGGCATCCACTTCCCCCCCCTTGTTAGGAGGAAGTGGTGGATATTCGCTCCCATTCCCTAGTGAAAGGGATAGGATGGTGGGGCTCTGTCGAGTAGCTCACCGGCTGGCATCTCGTCCTTATCCAGCAAGGTGATGACCGTATCCCTCTACCCACAGGTAGAGGGGGAGAGAATAGGAAAGAGAAGCCAGTTACATCTCTCTCATTCACAACTTATCTATTCTTACAGTCACACCAGGACTCGATGCTGTTCAGCCTGCTAGGGTCTGGGTTAGCTACACAACGTGTTGAGCAGCCACCACGGGTCCCAAGGAAAACGATCCAAGGGACCTGTGGCAATATCCAAAAGGTAGAAGGAGGTGCCAGTGGTCTGGTTTGTACCAGACCCCTGCCTTCAGTACCTGCGCCACGGAGAAGTTCTTGTGTAACTCGAGGGAGTGTACTTCTAGGTCATCTTGGTGCTGACGAAGAGTCTTCAACACTCAGCCTGGGATGTCGAGTTTTCTTCAGAAAGCGCTGGTCGCGCTTTCACAGGACAAAGCAGCATCTCCTTCGCATCGAAGGCGGTGAAGTCCATTAGGGAGGGGATTGTGAAGGACTCTAACCGCCCATCGTCAGGTGAAACCAGAAGGGAAGGGTTCAGAGTCTTCGCTACGAATTCGGTACGAATCGAGCGTCACGAATCCCCCTCCCCCATGGGCCCCTGGATGCTTGACTTCGCATGGAAAAGTCATGCAATACCTCAGAGGAAAAAGAAGGGAATGGTCGTATGACCATATCCCCTCTTCTCGACTTCGGTGATGTCCTGTACCCATACTGGTCTATAATCCAGGTCTGCAGCGAAGTTGTTCTTGTTCTCGTAGTGGATAGGACACCAACACTCAATGGTGGGTGTCGATGGTATGGGTACTGTGACAAGCCGTTAGGACGAAGAAAAGACTGTTATGGAACAACCGAACTAAGTCCACAGCGAAGTTCATAACAGACTTGGGCGCTCTGACAGCTGCCGACTGACTGCGTTAGGTAGGAGGCAAGTTGTCCAAGCACCCGAGCAAGTCACGTGACCTTCGCCTTAAAAGGGTTATGCAAGAGACTAAACAAATAATTTGTTCGTCACCGATGCCAGAAGGCAAGGTGATGACTCTCTTAAGGCATTGTGCCCACAGGCGAAAGTCAATTGCCTTCTAGAGACCGAGGTCCCTGATGGCAAGATATCTCATAGTATAGTTGATTCTCGGCTAAGGAGAAACAACACTATGTGTCCCGGTTGAAGACGAAGGTGGGATAGAAAATGCACCTACGTCTTCACAGCTGAACCAGAGAGAGGATTCTCAAGATTCTGAACCTGTGCTACAAAGACTGAGAACGCTAACCCCGCTATTCATTGCTGTCCGATGAGGATCGTAGTGCAATAAAAGCGGAGCGCTTTTCAGTAATGAAGACAGGGAAATACTGCCTGAAGAACTGCTTCTCATGGGCTGAACATTTGGAAGTAGAGCTGTCAGGTCGGAGAGTAGGCGATGTCTTCTGACATATCTGTTAATTCGGGCGAGCAATGAATAATTGCACACCTACGAATATGATATTGTAATGATACAATTAAGTTTGTTCATACTTACCTGGCAGATATATATATAGCTGTATTTTCTGAAGTCCGACAGAATTTTAAAAACTTACGACACACGCAGTGGGAGTCAGGTGGTTTAGTACCCATTCCCGCCGCTGGGAGGCGGGTATCAGGAATCATTCCCGTTTATTTTTCTATTCATAATTTTTGTTTCCATTTCTGTCTCCTGAGGGGAGGTGGGTGGGTACTTGATTATATATATCGCCCAGGTAAAGTATGAACAAAACTTAATTGTATCATTACAATATCATTTTGTTCATGAAACTTACCTGTCAGATATATATATAGCTGAATCCCACCTTTGGTGGTGGGGAGTAGACAGATAGAAGATTTTAGGAAACATATATATGCAGATAATTGATATCTTGATTCCTTACCTGTTAGCATAGCTGACTTCGTGGTTACTGCCGCGTAAGTCTGCTTGTGCTACTAGAGTTGCCAGCGAGGTAGAGACCTATATAGCTGGTGCACTCCAGATGATCTGTCAACAGGGGCGAGACCACGACGTGACTAGACCATATTGACCATACCATGAGGGCTAAGAAGTAAAATAAATATATATATAAAAATATATATCACCACCTGACCCACCTAGCCAAAGTAAGGTGTGTTAACTAAGGCTTAAGAGTTAAGAAGTCACCGTTGTCGGCGACTCAACTACTAAATTAAGAGCTCTTCCTAACCATTTTCTACAGGATAGGATGAGTGGTACCTCTTGCCCCCAAATTGTGTCTGCAGACACGTATGGCCCTAGCGAGCAGCAGATCTCATATGCCATCTTCACATCTCGCAGGGAGTGTGAATTGAACACAGAGTTGCTTCGCTAAAACATGGTACTCAGGATGTTGCTGAGTGCCATGCTCTGTTGAAATGCTTCCGAGGCCGCGCCCTCACCTCGTGAGCATTCAAATCCAAAGATTTCAAATCTTTGTGCAAACACAAAGAAGGAGCTTTTTTGAAAGACCTCCCTTAACAATAAAGCCAGGGTGGTCTTCGATATGGGCAAGTCTGGTCTTTTCGGAACACTGCAGATTGTCCGTACGACTTCGACTTTCTTGAGTTTTTATGTAGATAAAACTTGAGAGACCTGACAGGGCACAGGGACTCTCTCTGGCTCCTGCCCACTAACTTGTGCCATCCTTGCTTCCAAGCTCCTGGCCCAAGGACAAAACGGGTTTCCATTCTTAGGCCATAACGAAAAGCTTAGAGAGCACACCGCCTTGTGTTCTCTAAAGCCAAAACTTGTGACGATGGCTTAAATCTCACTAACCCTCTTTGTCGTATCTAGGTGGTTAGAAAAATGCCTTCCTGATCACATGCAAGAAGTTAACAGGTAGGAGATGTTCGAATGCTTTGACATCAAGAACTTCAGACTATGTCTAAGTTCCATATTGAAAGCTTCGATCTGGACATGCACAGTCAGTCCGTCTGTACTAACGTCAGGTGAACCGACCAGTTGACCAGTCAGACGAATCAAGGACAGCAAGGCTGTACCCTGAAGACCATAAGGCACTATTCTTCGCTGAAGGATGAGTGTTTGGACTGCCTGGGCGATTCAAGCTAAGCAAACCTTGGGGGGTGTATCAACGCAACCCAACGTCGTTAGCGAATCAACTCCTGAGCCACTCCTGACTCGAGCTTCTGGTGCCAGGAGAAAGGAGCGAGGAGCAAAAGGAAAAAGGCGATTCCAGTCCCGAAGGACGAATGCCTGACAGTCCAACCTGGTCTCATGTTAAACGATCATCGGGGGTGTATAAACGCAACCGACTTCGTCAACAAGAAAACTCAGGGCTACTATATGTCCTCCTGATCTCGCACGAGTGTCTTGACTCCGAGAAAACAGGTGAGACAAAAAGTAGATGGTGAGCGAGTTTCGAGATTTCACAGAACTCAAAGATCGTTGAAGGGCTTTGTTGTTTGAACAGACGCAAATCTCTGAGCCCAAAGGCCGTCAACAACATATTTGCGTATTCTTTAATAGTTGTGAACTGCCAGCTTATCCCATTCTTCATACGGAAAAGGAAGACGGTAATCTTATTCCTGTCAACATCTCGATAGTCTGAACGTAGTCAGACTCAGAGCGGAGAGGTTATAGGTACCTTTCGAGTTAGAGTAGACCGACTCTCTCGGAAAAGGTCCTTGGAAAGTGAACTAGGAAGAATGTGACCTCTGGAATCCAGGATCCTGAAGGCCAACATGGGGCGATCAGCGTCATTGTCGCTCCCTGTGACGTCATAAATCCTCTTATACATTTCCTAAGCGATTGAAAAAGGGGAAAAAAGACTAAACATCCATCCCCGTTCAATATCATAGGATGGCGTTTAATGGTACCGATCCCGGATCGAGAATAAGGGAGCAGAGAAGAAGAAGCCTCTTCGTCCTCAAACATATCGAAGAGAAGAATGAAGGGCGTCCCTAAAGTCTCCACAATCTCTCAACTTACTTCTAAAGAAATATTCCACTGGGAAGTCAATAGTTGCTGCCGTCGATCGAGACGATTCGTACGGACTTTTGCAATCCTGTAACGAACCTCTAGAGGATCGTTACATTCTACGCCTGTTTGTTATAATAGGCTCTTTCTCGTAAACTCGAACAGGGACCGAGAGAAGATACTTCTTAAGATATGAGAGAGCTGTGGAATATCAGAGTTGATCTGGACCACTGGTCCCAAAAACTCGTTTCGAGGACTGGAGGGACTACCTAATCGCTTTACTTCTTTCAGATTAAGATCCAGGACATTTGAAACCCTATCCAGATATCCGGCACCTTCTTTCTATCACCTCAGAATCATTCCTAGATCTTGAATAATATTTCAGTTTCCCGGTCGGAAAAAAAACTGTGATCTTAATTGCAGTCTATTCGGGGAAACAAAACTTCTTCAGGAAGGAAATGGTCCCCAGCAAGCTCATCCATTCCTCTCCCGAGTATGCTTACTTCCCTAATAAGGCTGCGCTTTGCCTAAGCAGGAGAGCATATAAAAGTGCAATGTTTGCGGTAGACTCGTAGTTTCTATAACGTGCGGTAACGAGCACCGAAAAGGATTAGAGATAACTCTGTTGAACATAGTAAGGCAAAACGAATGCAACGTTTATTCATCACCGTAAGAAATCCCTTCAAATCTTAGGCTAAAGTCCGTGATTGTAGGACAGAGATACAGTAGTCAGTCAAAAATCGCAGGAGAGACTAACCGCCAGACACAGAGATACGGTTAGTCAGCCAATCCCGCAAGAGAGAGAGACGTAACCTACCGCGCATGACAGCGCACGATCTGTTACTGGTGGCTCAGTTGGAACCTGGAGGACAGAGACAGCGTGACAGCAGCAGCCAGCAGCTTACGAATGTCCGTCTCTTAACTTTATGTCTGGGTTGCCAGCTACCCTATTCTACGAAGAATAGGTCCGTTATTTTTTGAGCAGATAGACTCTCAAGCTGGTATATTTAGGCGAAACAGAAAACGCTAAATATATAGATGCGTTTGTGTCGTCAGAACACTACCATACAACGGTAAAAGATAAATCGGAAACTCCTGGAAGGCTGCAGGGAGTAACGATTAAATGTCCTTAAAATAGACAATAGACCTCTCGGTTGCCATTCGAAGAGGTAACTACAGCAAGCATATATGACTTGAACCAACCAGAAATAAAATAACGCAAAGCAAAATGATATTGTTATGATACAATAAAGTTTGTCATACTTACCTGGCAGATATATTATATATATATATAATAGCTGAATTTCGGAAATACAGCTACATACATATCTGGACAGGCAAGTTTCATGAACAAAAACTTAAGAGAATCGAAGCAGTCAGCTCAAGCTTCTTATGTTATTGGACATAAGCGTTCATTGACGTAGTCTACAAGTCTATTTCTTGTACGAGTCTGCGAATGACGAATGAGAGCTCTTCCGAATCTTGTCAATAAGAGCTTATTCGCTTACGCAATATCAAGTTAATGAGATGTTGTCAATGAGAACTAATCCATTTACGGGACAAAGAGATATTTTGTCATGAGGGGATACCCACTTACTTGACAAAACGATAGTATATTGTCAATGGGGGAAAGTCACTGAATTGACAAAACGTAATCCAGGAAGTCGAGCATTTTATTTTTCCGATTCCCGTCTCAAACGAGGAAGGGCAAGAATCCTGTTAAGAGACTAGGCTTACGGCAGGGTGAACGACGATGTTCAATTCGGAACAGCGTCCAGTCCCGACTAGAAACTAACAAAACCTATCATCTGAAAAACCCTTTCAGATGGGCTAAAAAGCTTGCAAAATTATCCTGAGAAGAGGAAGAAATTCTTCCAACCAGCTTCCTCTCCCGTATCACAACTAAAGCCTGCTAAAGCTTAAAATTTATTGGCAGTATGGCAAAAGAAGTCCTATCTTGCGCTTTCCTGAAGAGCGTCCTTTTGATGAGTTACCTTTGCAAGACTCCTACTGAACATTGCCGAGAGTCCTGACGTGCAGGACATCGAGCCTACCTAACCCGTAACTGCCTTATCGCAAAGTCTTGACTGCGGTAGAGAAAACGAGATCTTCCCTAGAGCTTTCCTTAACTCCATCCACCTTTGCGAAAAGCAATAAAAATATTGACAGAGATCTCTTGAATTCACGAAACCCGAGGTCTTGCTGGGTTTTCGAAGACGAAGTTGTCTGTTCACTTTAAGCTTCCTCCGAAGCACTGCTTACTTCACATTCTTTGCATGTGGAGGTATAAGGTATCACCGAAGGTAGAGGTAAAAATTCTTGAGGCCCAAATCGTAAACAAGAGCTTGAAGAGTTCAATAGAAAACGTTTCAGCCAGACGACACACCTGGCGTGCGCTGGTCGCGCGCGCGTCGGCGTCCACTGGCGAGCAGGTGAGCACGCCTCGGCGTCCACTGGCCAGCAGCGAGCACGCTCGGCGTCCACTGGCGCGCGCGGAGTGCGCCTCCGGCGTCCACGTGGTGCGCGCATTGGCGTGCGACCCAGCGCGCATGCTGGCGTCCATCCGAACAACGTCCCCGTCCAAGCCAGAGCTCAAAAGAAGCGTGCAAAAGAAAAGTGCAGAAAAGGTCACGCTCCTGACAGGCGTCAAAACAAGCGAGATACATTTCGGAGAGGAAAATCCGACTGCACGAAACAGTCTCAGGGAGAAGGGTCGATCGCGAGAATACGAGGGGCGACTGGCGAGGGAACGCCTCTATTCTCACAGTAACAAAACTCGGAGTTCGCTCTCAAAGCGTTCGCGTCCTGCTACTAAGACTTCCATTTCATATTTCTCGGTGGAAAGAAAGACGTACACGTGATCAGGCGACGTTCGCCTTCTTACTTCTCACTGGAACGCATACGAGAGAGAGAGAGAGAGGACGTGAAGCGTCCCTCCTCTACAAAGCTTCTATTTAGAGGGCGCGAGTCCTTCCGAAAGCTCCAACCCCTGCGCGGGGAGGACGCTTCGGAGGACGAGAAGCAATCCTTCAGGATTCGTGCACGTGCACGCACTTAGGCAGTCTGGGGATTTTCATCAGAAACTGCCGAAGGCACGCCAGATCGGTGGGGGTTCCTCGTAACCCTCCTTCGGCTTTCGACATGCTCTCTCCCCCCCCCCCCGGGCCCCGGGTCCTGGGAGTCAAGCAGAGGTCCCGGCCTAGAGGCGAAATAAGGCCGATCTGACGCACCCTCCACTACACAAGGGGCACTGTCACTGCACTTAGCCACTTCGCTATTGCTCTCTAAAGCAAGCACTTTCGATTCTAAGATACGAATCGAAAGAGTATTAGAGAAAGGGCAATAACCTCTACAGACACTGTTTAGGGCCCGAAGGCAACATTACAGGGTTATGAGAAACAATAACAGAAGTAGCACTCTTCACAACAATGAAGGAGAGCGATCACCTCTCGCAGACAAATTCATAACCCGCTAGGCCATACTACATAGGGTTAGGCAAAAAAAAAAAGTCTACAGGAAGGTTAGCAGGTTGCACTACCCGAACTGAAACTTTTGTTTACTGATTAATTGCGTATATACGGAATCATTACGTTTTCCTTACGGAATTAGACATGTTTACTGATTAATTGCGTACATACGAATCATACGTCTTCCTTACGGAATAGACAGTCTCACACTCCTCACATGACAAATCTCAACCAAGAAGCAAGACTCATACCCCTCGTGCATACCAAGTGCGGATCTACCGAAGCTTTCGGTAGCCACACCCTATCTTTGCAGACAACACCCTCTGAAACTAGCCTAACTAGATTCAGATATCTTATGCAAAAATGAATCAAATTCAAATCAATTTAAGATAGCGTATGTCTAGCCACAAATCCAAGTAAATAAATTAAAGACAATAGGATACTTAGCGGCAATGAAGTTTCCAAAATCTAAGACGGAGGTACTGGAAACAGGTGTTTCCAGCACGGCGACAGAAAATTATGAATAGAAAAATGGGAATGATTCCTGATACCCGCCTCCCAGCGGCGGGAATGGGTACTAACCACCTGACTCCCACTGCGTGTGTCGTAAGTTTTTAAAATTCTGTCGGACTTCAGAAAATACAGCTATATATATATCTGACAGGTAAGTTTCATGAACAAAATGACAATTTGTCCAAAATTGCATTTTTCCTAACTATACAAACCTGAGGTCCTTTTACAATAGGAAGGTACTAGCGGCAGCTGGATAGGTCGTAAGCTTTCGAACAAGGGGTTCGGTAGTTAACCTGCTTGTCCGACCGCGCGCGCAGCGCGGACTGGGAGGTAAACAAATCACTTTTGCTTTTGGCCCAAGCAAAAACTGCAGAGTGAGGGGTGGCATGAGGTGGGGCTATGTGTAAAAGGACCTCAGGTTTGTATAGTTAGGAAAAATGCAATTTTGGACAAATTGTCATTTGTTCCGACACGGCATACAAACCTTCGGTCCTTTTACAATAGGAAGACTCACTTCTTGGTGGGAGGAATCTGAGTCTTTTGTGAACAGACTGGTGTTCGCCCAACCTTGGAATGCCTCCCTGGTCGTAAGAGCGAGGGAGGGATCCAAGCCTCTGTCCGATTGATCGGGGTGTGCACCGCAGGATCAATGGTCAGACCTCTGGACCAAGTACTAAGAGAGAGGCAAGCGTATCTCTTCGTACCAGCAAACAAGAACAAGTTCCTATTTGCAAGAGGCAACATAAAGTTATGGTTTGTCTCTTGTTGGCATCCACTTCCCCCCCCTTGTAGGAGGAAGTGGTGGATATTCGCTCCCATCCCTAGTGAAAGGGATAGGATGGGGCTCTGTCGAGTAGCTCACCGGCATCTCGTCCTTATCCAGCAAGGTGATGACCGTATCCCTCTACCCAGGTAGAGGGGGGGGGGAAGAAAAAGATAGGAAGAGAAGCCAGGTCACTCTCTCATTCACTTATCTATTCTTACAGTCACACCAGGACTCGATGCTGTTCA
>NC_061105.1:39897038-39924664 GCF_015104395.2 Macrobrachium nipponense
GGCAAGACTGTTACCACGTGAGGCGAGTACACCAGGTGAGGAGGGACGTCGTCACCTGGAGCGTGGTCACCACTCCATGGGTGACCGCAGTAGGCCCAGACATAGAAACCGCAGCCCCTGGACACTAGCACGCCCTGCAAATGGAAGGACGCCCATACCTCACAAGGTCCACCCTCGTGGCAGTAGCACCTGCGGAAATAACAGTAGTAGCGATTAGTGTCCCCTCCCCGCGCGCGTGAGCCCTCTCCGAACGAGTGGAAGACCCCGAATACAATTGTACATCGGGCACGAGCGACTCCCCCGCGCTCGACGGATCGGGCGAGGAGAAGAACGCAGATAACCTCCCCCCCCCAAGGGGAAGGGCCATCTGTGGGAGCAGAGCGGGGGGGGGTTCTCGTTCCCCACCCCCGCACAGCACCCATGTACCCAACAATAATAATAAGAGCCCGAGAGCAATCGTGCCCTTGGCCCCGAATGCAAGGGCATAAGGATCAATTCCCTGACTGAGCGGAACTTGAACCAAATAAATATTGATGCAATCAATAATAAAAGGAATAAAATGAAAAAGAATCTTGCATTACGATTCACTTCACAATGAATAAGGGCTCGGATCGAGCGCATTTGCGCCCTCGGTACCGAGCGCAAGGGTAAAAGGATCCATTCCCGATTATGAATGGAAACCTTGATCCATAATGAATTGATGCAATCAAAATATATATGAAAATGAAAAAGAATACTGCGCTTGCGATTTCACTTCATACAAATAAAAATGGGGAAGGATCAATTCCCGGGAAATAGCGGAAACATTGATCCAAGTAAACAATGCAATCTCAATAAAATATGAAAATGAAAAAGAACTGCACTTGCGATTTCACTTCATTCAAATAAAAAGGGGAAAGGATCAATTTCCGGGTAAGCTCGGAAACTGATCCAAAATGACAATTTGTCGAAAATTGCATTTTTCCTAACTATACAAACCTGAGGTCCTTTAACAATAGGAAGGTAACTAGCGGCAGCTGGGACGGTCGTAAGCTTCGAACAAGGGGAGAACGGTAGTTAACTGCTTGTCCGATCGTGCGCGCGGGTGAAGAATCACTTTTGCTTTAGGCCCATGCAAAAAGTTGCAGAGTGAGGGGTGGCATGAGGTGGGACTATATGTAAAGGACCTCAGGTTTGTATAGTTAGGAAAAATGCAATTTTCGACAAATTGTCATTTGTTCCGATACGTAATACAAACCCTCGGTCCTTTAACAATAGGAAGACTCACTTCTTGGTGGGAGGAATCTGAGTCTTTTTGGTGAACAGACTGGTGTTCGTCCAACCCTGGAGTGCCTCCCTGGTCGTAAGAGCAAGGGAGGGATCCAAACCTCTGTCCGATTGATCGGGGTGTGCACCGCAGGATCAATGGTCAGACCTCTGGGCCAAGTACTAAGAGAGAGGCAAGCGTATCTCTTCGTACCAGCAAGCAAGAACTTGTTCCTGTTTGCAAGAGACAATCATAAAATGATGGGTTTGTCTCAATTTGGCATCCACTTCCTCCCCCTTGTTGGAGGAAGTGGTGGATATTTACTCCTATCCCTACTGAAAGGGATAGGATGGTGCTCTATTGAGTAGCTCACCTGCATCTCGTCCTTACCCAGCAGGGTGACGACCGTGTCCCTCTACCCAAAGGTAGAGGGAAGAAAAAGATGGGAAGAGGAGCCCAGTCACTCTCATTCCTCATCCATTCTTACGGTCACACCAGGACTCGATGCTGTTCAGCCTGCGAGGGTCTGGGTTAACTACACAACTGTTGAGCAACCACCACGGTTCCCAAGGAAAAAGATCCAAGGAACTGTGGGCAATATCCTGAAGGTAGAAGGACGGTGCATGCGGTCCGGTTGGACCAGGCGCCTGCCTTCATTACCTGCGCCACGGAGAAGTTCTTGCGGAACGCGAGAGAATGATGAAGAGGCGTCCACACTATCCTGGGTGTCGAGTTTCTTCAGACAGCTCCGTCGCACCTTCACAGGACAAAGCAGCATAGCCTTCGTATCGGAGGCGGTGAAGTCCATTAGGGAGGGTATTGTGAAGGACTCGAACCAATCGTCAGTTACCAAAAGGGTTCTGAGTCTTCGCTACGAAGATCGGTACGAAATCGAGCGTCACAAATCCCCATCCCCTTTGTGCTTGACTTCTCAAGAGAAGTCATGCAGTTACCTAAGACGAAAGAAGGGAATAGTCGTATGACCTATCCCTCTTCTCGACTTTGGTTATGTACAGTACTCATACTGACAAGCTATTAAGACGAAGTAATGATTGCTCTGGAACAACCGAACTAAGTCCACAGCATAGTTCGTAACTGACTCGGGCGCTCTGACAGCTGCCGACTGACTGGTTCGGAATCAGTAGAGGCAAGTTGTCCAAGCATCCGGGTAAGTACGTGACCTTCGCCCTTTAAAGAGTTATGCTGAGAGACCAAACAAATAAAATATTTGTTAGTCACCGATGCCGGACGGCGCGGCGATGATTCTCTTAATGCATAAGCTCAAAAGGCGGGGAAAGTCAATTGCCTTCAAAAGACCGAGGTCCCTGATGGCAAGAAAATCTCATAGACGTTGAAATCTCAGCTTAAGGAGAAAACAACACTATTGTGACGTTGAAGACGAAGGTAGGCAATGAATGCAACCTACGTCTTCCAGCTGAATCGAGAGAAGGAATCTCAAGATTCTAAACCTGTGCTTACAAATGACTGAAAACGCTAACCGCCATTTCATTGCTGTCCGTTTGTGCAATGAAAGCGGGGCGTTCTTCAGTAATGAAACACAGGGGGGAGAGCCGCTTGAAGAACTGCTTCTCATGGGCTGAACGTTTGGAAGTAGAGCTGGCAGGTGTGGGAGTAGGCGATGTCTTTCAATACATCTGCTAATCCGGGGTGAACAATGAACAATTGTACACCTCCGAATACAAGATATTTTGAGGACAAACTCAGATTCCGCAAAAAATCATTCGCATTATCTGGGATACGATGCAGCAAGAGACTATTACAGAATTCTGTTACCGTGCGGTAAACAGAAAGATGAGAGTCGAATAGATATCTCTGTTTAAAATTCTCGCAATACCGAAGACGATGAATACTAGCGTTTCACAGCAGTAGATGGTCATTCATGTATATGCGAGAATCCCCGTTAATCAGAGACTTAAGTCGTGATTGTTAGGCAGAGATACGGTTGTTATTCAATCAAAGCAGGTGAGAAAGACATAAACAACCGTCTATCTCAAAGCGGCAGCTGATACTGAAATGCCTCGGGCAATTCCATACGCAGGTAGCTGTCGCTGACTCGTCATCCTTGGAGTTGCCAAGTATCCTTTTTCCACGAAGGAATGCGTTCGGCTAGAAACCACCGAGCATAAAAAGATATGCTCGAGCAATTATATTTAAGCGAAACGAATTTCGGTAAATTATAAAAAGCTTAAATGGTGTTGTTGTGACAACACCATAAGTATAAAATTGAAACTGGAAACTCCTGGGAGGTTTGCAGGCAACCGGGTTGCAGTTCAATTAGAATACTTTTCGTCTAAGTCGCAATCCGTAGAATAACCAGGATATGCGCGTACCCTCGGACCATTCAACTGCTTAGCAGAATCATGTCGCGAGGTTAATATACTAGTATATTTCTAGGATCTGAACAACGATCTCCATCCTAAATTCTTTCCTTCAAGAAAACAAAATAAGGATTGGAGATCGACCACCTTCGTTCTCTATTAAAGAGATGAAGGAGAAGTCTTCCTCGAGGGAAAGCTTCAATGGTGAACAGAATACTAAGACGATAGTTCCAGCCAAACTGGATATTCGTCCGTTCTTCTCTATTCCAGGTTGGTCGCCTACTGTGAGATAGTCTTCTTTTCAGCAGCAGTCTTCTTCCTAATGCTAGAATTCCAGGAATTCGAGCATAGGCGAGGTTCCCGATTATCGTGTAACATATCGGGGATTCTCGTCTCGCTCACTTTGGACCGTGGTCTCGCCTAAGTGTTTGGAGATCGTAAGAAACTCTAACACTCTGAATGCGCTAGAAATTCCGTAGAATTCTAAGCAGTCTGCGAAACCCCCACCGAATTCGTCAAACGATATCGGCTGGTGGTCCTCTCGATTCCCGTAGAAATCGAGAAGGGGCAGGATCCCTCCTCAACGACCGGGGCTTACGTCAGGTAGGACCCGAAGGTCCCCCCTGGTAGCGCAGTCCCCAACGTGGGATCCTACAGAGAAATCTCTGTAGGATCCTTCCCCTTTCCCTCGTAGCCGTAAGGAGAGAGGGAATGGGGGAGGAATTGGATACTCGCTCGCCTTCCCAGTGGAACTAGCAGTTGGAGAAGAGTAGGAGCAGCCATCGCCTTGCGGCGATGGCCTCTCAGAGTCTGGGAAAACGTATCGTCAGGAGAAAACGTTTTCCCCGAGGAGGGTTACGAACTCTCACTGTAGGTAAGGGTCTGCCGCCACTGTGAACGTCGTCTGGGTGGGGCTGATCGACACCTGACAGGAGAGAGCCGCCGATACCGTCCTCCGACTCATTCAGTCCTCGTCGAGGTCGAAACCTCTCAGGTAGGACCGAAGGAGTATTTAAATACGGTGTCCGAAGACACGTAGAAACGCCGCTGTCGCAGTAGAGGAGGTGGAAGTAGCTTGATCGACCGGCCAGAACTGAGAGAGCCTTCTTGTCCGGAGACGAGAGACTCTGGTTCAAGACAGAATCGGCAAGCTCCGATCGCGGCATACCCACCGTCAGTTTGGGTTCCCTCTCGGGCCCCAAAACGACTCGAGCAGAGACATGGCTCTGCTGGTGGGAGCGGCGATCCTTCCCCCCGGTCGTTGTGCTGACGAATCAGTGCAATAACCTGGGTAAAGTTACTCTGAATCTCGGAAGTTACAGCGTCTTGAGGAGTAGGACCGTCCAGTCCCTCCAACAAGAGCAGCTCCCAGGACCCTCCTCCTTCAGAAGAAGGACCAGCAACAGATCCCTGACGGTTGCCTCCAAATCACTTGCGCGTACGTCCTGGTTGGTCCTAAGACCAACCTGGCACGTGCGGCGTCGTGACGGGATCGTGAGCGGCGCATCTCTTCACGATCACTCCTATATACCTCGCTCTTCCTGGCGTATGCCGAGGAAGTTGAAGGTATCGGAGAGACAGAACTGACGCTACCCCCTCTCCCCACCCCCCTGACGGTCGCCTCCAATCACTTGCGCGTACGTCCTGGTTGGTCTAAGACCATACGTGGCACGTGCGGCGTCGTGACGGGATCGTGAGCGGCGCACCTCTCACGATCACTCCTAGCTACCTCGCTCTTCCTTGGGGTAGCCCGAGGAAGTTGAAGGTAGTGGAGAGACAGACCTGACGCTCCCCCCCCACCCCGCTCGCTGGCAGGACCAGCGTACGTGGGGGGCTGCAGCCGATCACCAACCCGCGGTGGGGATCGATCTGCAGGCCTGGCCGTGACGCTTCACCTGTGGCGAGCGGCTCGACTGAGCACGTCGACCCAGGTCCCGTGCGTCAGACGAGCTGCTGCTGGTACCGTATCCGCCCGGTCCCTGTGGGAGCGGCGGTCCGGGTGACCTGCAGAGCTCGCTTTCGCCGTGAGACCGGTGAGCGTCCTCGCGGCACGTCAAACCGCTGGTACCAGCCTGAGGCCTGGTACGTCGGTCGAGGGGACCTGGGGGACCTCTTCCCAGCCTCAACCCGTGGCCGGTCAGAGAGACCGTCACGTCCACCGAGGTACCGGCTGGTCGCTGCGAGAGCGGCCGCTGGCCTGGCGAGAGTCACAATTGAGCGGCTCTCGACAGTCTTCTGCTCCGTGCCTCGGTCATGACGCTGAGCGAACTCAGGCGTCTTAACTTTGGCTGCACGGGTTCACCCGAAGGAGATTGTACACTCGGGAACTTCTCGCGGACGAGAAAACCGAGCCGGTACCTGGCTTAGCAGCAGAGCTGCCCAAGACCAGGCGAGGGTGTAACAGCGGTAGCCAGCACCCATTGGTCCCCTGTCTTTCTTCTTCTTCTCAGAAGGGGAGACGGGCCCCGTTCCCGAAGGAAACAGGAGGACCAGCAGAAGAACCCCCCCGTCACACCGG
The DNA here is from genome assembly GCF_015104395.2 of Macrobrachium nipponense. Classification (NCBI taxonomy): domain Eukaryota; kingdom Metazoa; phylum Arthropoda; class Malacostraca; order Decapoda; family Palaemonidae; genus Macrobrachium; species Macrobrachium nipponense. Next base: position 39,903,142 of record NC_061105.1, read on the forward strand.
AATGTGACGAGCCCTTCGAAGTTTCCCGAAGGAGTCTTCTTAGGGGGAATAACAAAACCCGGTTACCAGCTGGTCGCTGCGAGAGCGGCCGCTGGCCTGGCGAGAGTCACCTGAGCGGTTCTCGCCAGCCTTCTGCTCCGTGCCGTGGTCTTGGCGCCGAGCGAACTCTGGCGCCGAAACTTTGGCTGCACGGTCTCCCGAGGGAGAGCGTAACACTCGGGATTTCTCCCGCGAACGAGAGACCGAGCCGGAACCTGGCCGTAGCGGCATCGCCGCCTAGCACCAGGCGAGGAAGTACCAGAGCTAACCGATACTCCTCTGGTCCCCGTCTATCTCTTCCTTACGAAGGGAAGACGGGCCCCGCTCCCGAAGGAGCAGGAGGACCAGCAGAAGGACCCCCGTCCCACCGAGGTGGGACGGGCCCTTAGAAGTTCCCGAAGGAGACTTCTTAGGGGGGGGAGGCAGCCTTCTTCTTCTTCGGCTTATGGGCCTTAGAAGTCGAAGGGGAAGAGGCAGCAACAGACGAAGACGAAGATGACACCTTCCTCTTCTTCGTCAGCTCACGCAGGACAGTCGTCAGGTCCTCCATCCAGGGCGGCCGGAGTCGGGCCTATTGCCGAAGCAACACGGCCCGACTGCACCTGTCCGGAAGGACCTGGGACTGGGGAAGACACACCCATGGGCAGGACCAGACATGGACAGGCGCAGGAACCAGGAGCGACAGGAACAGCAACCAGTCAGGAGCGGCAGGAACAGCGGCAGCGTAAACACAGAAGGACAGCCAAGCCAGTAGCGGGAAACCACATCAGCGACAGGTACGGCAGGCCCAGCCATCGCCTCGTAGAATCTCGGCAGCCAGCGTGGTACTGGCGGCCGGTCCAGGGGTGAGCTGCTGGAACAGCGGAAGTCTGGGGCAGGCAACGAACGAAGAAAACACCAGGCCGGCGGTGGCAGTACCCCTCCTCGGTACGGCGGCGACCGGCCCTAGAAGCGGCAGACGGCGTCACCGACACAGCATGGGGAGTGTAGACCAGCGGGGGGAAGCAGCATAACGCGGCCGTGAAGGTTGTAGTGGAGACCACTCCAAGGTCACCGCCCCAGACCTCGCTAGACTCTGCAGCAGTCGTGGATGCTAGGCACGCCCTGCAGCCGCAGTGGTCCATACCTGTCCAAGGTCGTCTCCCACGGCTGTAGCACCTTCGGTAGCACAGACAGATTAGTAAGAGGGGTTCCCTCACGCACGGGGGGGGGAGACATGCCCCACCCGAACGGAAGGAAAGACCCCAAAAAACAAAATACGAGGAAGCTGAGCGGGGGGGCAGGAAAGAAGACGAAGAATCGGATACCAAGGGGAGTCGCGGGAGAGCTTTCCGACGACTTCCTGGCAGACCTTCGCTTCCCCTACCCCCGCACAGCAGTGAAAAGTAATATGAAAATGAAACAGAATATGCTTGCGATTCACGTTCATAGAACTAAAGAGGGAAAAATCAATTCCCAATGGTAAGAGCGGAAACTTGATCCATAATAATATGATGCTATCATAAATATATATGAAAATGAACAATACTGCACTTGCTATTTTCACTTTCACAGCAATAAATCGTAAGGATTAATTCCCGGGTAAGAGCGGAAATTGATCCAAAATTAAATTTGATGCAATTAATAAATGAAAATGAAAAGAAAACTGCATTGCGAAACCACTTTCATTGCATTTCTATTCATACAAAATAAGAGGCTCTTGCCGAGCGCAATCAAGCTCTCGGCAACGAACGCACAGGGCAAAAAAATAATGAAAAAAGAGTTACTTACATCTTTCAATTACACACTTTCGCCCAAAATACATGACTCGGCGCGAGTGCGCCCACCCTCGGCACCGAGACATAATTCAAGGGTTCAATTCATGAAAAGAGCGGAAATCGCCGTCTCTACGGCGATAGCTCCATGTTGATTCATAATTAAGTAATGAAAATGAAAACAGTGTACTTACAGTTTCATTTTCAAGTCAAACAAACCATTAGTAGAAAACACAATTAAATAAACAAAGCATACGGACGATGAATGAAGCTGGGGCAAGAGAGCGATGCCGAAAACACGTCCTTCACACCCGCGGCCGAAAGCAAAAGTGATTCTTCACCTCTCGGGCGCGCGGGCGCGCGCACGATCGGACAAGCAGTTAACTACCGTTCTCCCCTTGTTCGAAGCTTACGACCGTCCCAGCTGCCGCTAGTTACCTTCCTATTGTTAAAGGACCGACGGTTTGTATTACGTATCGGAACAAATGAGTATTGCTACAATCAAAATAAATATATATGAAAATGAAAAAGAATACTGTACTTGCGATTCCACTTCCATACAGAATAAGTTTTCGTGCCGAGCGCATTCGCTCGGCAACGAGCATACAGGTCAAAAAAAAATATAAATGAAAAGAGCACTTACTTACGATTTTCATCTACACATTTCCAACCAAAATATACGCTCGGAGCGAGCGCTCTCCGCCCATCGGCACCGAGCATACACAATACGGGAGGATCATTTTCTGGGAAAATGAATTCCCGCACTTACGCACTTCAGTCCGGCACTGGGTAATCGGAGGGCGTGGTGAAACCAAGATCCTTTAATTCACAATTGAATTCAATGGAAATAAATATGAAATGATTGTACTTACAATTCAGTTTCACTAGATAAATAGAAAAAGAAAAACACAACCATGCGAAAGCAACGACGATGAAGCGGGCAGAGAGCGATGATACACGTCCACACGCCAGCAGGCCGAAAGCAAAAGTGGTTTGTTTACCTCCCAGTCGCGCGCGCCTGTCGGACAAGCAGTTAACTACCGAACCCCTTGTTCGAAAGCTTACGACCTATCCAGCTGCCGCTAGTACCTTCCTATTGTAAAAGGACCGAAGGTTTGTATGCCGTGTCGGAACAAACAATAGTCATGTCCCACTCAGGGTACAAGCTCCTTGGGCGGGCAAGACTTCTCAAGTTTCTAATCAGCAGAGATACCTCCAGCAAGGGGGAGATATCTACTCCCCTTGGGCATATGACTAAGCCCAGGGTGGCCCTATAAACTCATAGCTGACACAGAGAGAAGCTTCTCTCAACGAAGAAAGACAAGGAAGTCAGCTCCCTGCTGAATAGGACCTCCAGCCGGAGAGACTCCGTCAACAAGACCAACCACAGAAGACAGCCCACCTTCCGTGTACAGCTGCAGAGGTTTTTCTGAAATATCCAGCCATGACAGACCAGCTTCTCCAAGGACGACAGGTAACCAGAATGACTTGCCACTGCCGAGCTGGTTGCTCCCACCAAGACAGGAACAACTGTGCTGTTTCCCTGAACCTGCTAATATGAGAGTCTGAGGGGACGACTCTTGCTGCTGCTGTGTCAATAAGTATGCCCAGGTACTTTATCCTCTGCTTGGGGATCAGATTGGTCTTCTCGAAATTCATCACAACTCCTAGGTTGCAGCAAAATTTAAGGAGCAGACTTCTGTCCTGAAGCAACTGCCAGCAGGAGCTTGCCAGGATAAGCCAATCATCGAGATACCTCAACAGACATATCCCATGCAAATGGGTCCAAGGGTGAACACTCATACGAACACCTGGGGAGCAGTCAAGAGCCTGAAGCAGAGTACCCTGAACTAAAGTACTGTCCCAATGAGGATAAAGTGTAGGTACTTGCAAGAGGGTGGATGGATGTGTATTTGAAAATACGCATCCTTCAAGTCCAACATAAGTATGAAGTCGTTCTCTTTGATGGATGCGACCACAGAATGTGTTGTTTCCATCGTGAATGAATTCTTGCAAACAAGTCAGTTCAACAGAGAGCTATGGCCAGTCTCCACTCTCCTGAAGCTTTCTCTGCAAGTAAGATATCGCTGTAAAAGCCTGGGGGACCGATCTGTCACGACCTCTACAGTGCCTTTCTTCAGAATCACCTGCACCTCCTCCTGGAGGGCAAGATCCTTCAGTGAGCCAGGTATGAAAGTCAGGAGATGGACCGAGTCATTGGTGAGGGGTGGTCAGGACTTGAATGGAAGTAAATAGCCCTTCTGAAGGACATCCACTACCAAGGTCGCAGCTCTGTATCACTGCCATGTTGCCCAATGGCTTGACAGGCAACCCCATACCAATTACAGCAGCTGGAGGGGAACACTCCCCCTAGAGTCCTCTCTCCTTCTATCCTTTGCCCACTTTTCCAGACTGGAAAGACTGGGCATTTCCTTGAGCACCCTTCGAAGCCTGGGACTTCTTAGGGGCTGAGGAAGTGCTAGCTTGACCCAAGGGTTGAGCCGCAGTGGCACATGAAGGCCCAAAAGGTCTTTGCCACTACCTGGTGGAAAAGGCGGCCATTATCCTCGACACGTCTCTTGTCCACCGCAGCATCTACCTGATCTCTGGGGAAGAGAGGCAGAACCCAACAACAGTCCATTCCTTAGGGTCAGAGCCGACTCGGGTCCTACAAACATGGGAGAATTGATTCACGACAGAGTCCCTCCTCTTCAAACACCACATTAACCCACAGGTTTGTCATCTTGTGGACCGAATAGGAGATAGCCCTACCTCCAAACTGGTACAGTCTCCCAAAGATGGAATCCTCTCCAGGGATGATCAAACCCAAGGAGGAAGCTACCTTGGAAACAGTGAAGGACCACAGATCCAACCAGGAGACTGCCTGGAGTGCTGCCATGGCAAAAGAGAGACCCCTTCTGCAATAAGCTCCTGCAGCAAAAGAATCAGGCCTAGATGAACCAGGTCGAGATCAACCTGCTTAGTTGGCAATGACCTCTCTGAGGGTTTATAAAAACACTATTGTCAAGGCAGCAGTGTGAGAAGTAGCTCCTCAGAACAATTCAAGCTAAGCGAATCCTCCTGCCCAGAGACCAGAGAAATCACTTGCTTGAGTACTCCTCCAGAAAACTCAGACCATGGCAATCCAAAAAAAACTTTGGGTTCTGTCTTAAGACCCCAAAAAGATTCAAGGAGCAACAGACAATCCACAGTAGTGGCCATGGCCCTTCCCAGAGATCAGTGTGCTGATGAATCAGTGCAATGATCTCCACAAAGGTCCTTTTGTAACTTGGGGTGTCAGAATCCTAAGACCCTTGGGTCCTTCCAGGGTGTGGTCGTCCCAATCCACTATCTCCGTAGGCAGGAGAACCTTAGCAGACCGCTTTGATCCTCCCTTGACTACTTGTACATACATCCAAGTCAGTCCAAGAACCGAACCCAGAGTGTAGATCACGGTAGGACTGTGTCTGGAAAAAGTATTCCCATCAGAGCCCCTCCTGTCTGACTTATGCTTCCCAGTTTAACCCTTGGAGGTTGAGGGGATAGATGAGGGGGATCGAGCAATCCTTCCTGTTCTGCCAGAAGTACTGGCAGGAAAGGAAGGCTATGGAAAATCACCAACCCATGATGGTAGTTGCTACACGGATCTAGGGGAAGGCCTACGCTTGCGAGGCAAGGTACTGTCCCAAGGAGAGCTTAAACGTTAACACAAATGTACCCGAAAGCTCTCGTCAGGCAAGCAGAGTCAATCACGCGAACATAAACAAGGGCTGGCTAGAGGAGAGTAGTCACATACTGCTAGGCATGAATTTGCACTGTCCTCACAATGTGCTCCAGTCTTCTCCAAGGCTGAAGCCTGCTGGCGAGAAGAAGACTGGGTGTTCGGACCCTCGAGTCTGAAAAACTAGGTCAGGAACCTGGCAAGTACTCAAAGAAGTACCGGTGAGAGGTGAAGAAGCACCTGCATGCTTCGACACCTCTCATCCTGTGCTGAACCAGACCAGGGGAGCAGGTTCTCCAGTACTGGTTTGGGGTACTTGAGGTTTAGGCAAAACCCAAGTATCCAGAGTGACTTGATCCTGTCAGGCACCCAAAGCTCCTGAATCACGTCCATGACAATCAACGGGAGCCCCTCCCACCCATGTGTCCAAAGAAACACAGGAGGAGGCAGGCACAGAAGCCATTTTGTAAGAAGACTTCCCAGAACTGGTTCTGGGTGCATGAGCCTTGGAGACTCAGGCACTCAAGGCTCCTGAATCGTGAAACCCCAGCGGGGTACATGATACGGCCTCCAAGTATGAAGACTTGGGTGAGCCAACGATAGATCCCACTGCCACCCCTGTGGAGGAAGGCAGTCCCTTAGAAGCCCCATGACAGAACTTCTTGAGGGGGGAAAAAGCAACCTCCTCCTTCTTCGGCCAGCAAGCATAAGAAGAAGGGGAGGAGGCAGCAGAAGACAAAGACAAAGATGACTTCTTCCTGGAAATTTTCAGGATCGCAGTCAGCAAGCAGTACCCCATACAGGCGGGAGGGACAGGAACAGCAGGTGGAAGGGTTACTGCACAACCTGAGGCAGTAGCATGGGGAGCAGGATGGTCCACAACAGCCAGGGTAATCAGGGTTGGAGCATGAGTGGTGACCAAAATAGTACTAGTCTTAGCAAACGCTGTCATCGTCACAGTAGTGGTGGTAGCAGTAACATAGGCATGGGTTACTATACAGGTATCTCAGGCATGCGACATGACTTCAGGTGCGCGAGCAAGCACTGTACTGAAGAAACACCCGAAAAACCCATGGAGATCCAAGTCTCTCGGAGTTCGTCCACCTGACCTGAGGTAGAAACCGTCAGATTTAGGGGAAGTAGACTTCTCTCACCCCTTGGAGTGAGCAGAGACCATCAAGCCGAGGTTGTCCTGATTACCCCTGCAGAGGTCTTCACCTGACGAACCAAGTGAAGATGACAAGGGAGAGATTGCTCCTGAAGGAGAGACAGACATGAGAGGAAGTTTAGCAAGGACATAGACGAAGAAGGCGTAGTCTGCAGCATGTGACCACCAGACAACGCTTTGGATGCCTTCTTGTACTGCCTCCTGTTGGTAAACGTCACCCACTGTACTGGAGGCCAGGAACAACACTCATCACACATAGAGTGGCTTACACTCATGCATGCAACTGTACTCTGTTTTTTCCATCTGTCCACCTGCATGTGGTGTTTGCGTATGGTAACACTGCGTCCCGGAATTTAGATAGTTACGCTAAATGTAAGTTTGAGGTAAATAAAAGGATATCTGTGACTTACTGTATGCAAATTACACCGTTATTATTCGAAATAGGATATTATTGTAATTGTTGAATGTAAGCTGAATGTAACTATCTAAAGCCCGGGACGCAGTGTTACCATACACAAACACCACAGGCTGGTGGACAGATGGAAAAAAACCGAGTATAGTGGAGAGGACATGAGGGTCAACAACAATAGTGGAGCAGAAGTGTGTGCATGGCCTACCATAAACACGGGGCACTGCCCTTCCGCACAAGCTTAGATGGTTCATGGGTTTGCATGTAGTAGTAATATCAAAATCAAACACACACAATCAAGCACAGTATCACAAAGATAAAAAAGAAAGATCCCACGGGAAAAAAAGTGAAATAGCAAGCTGGGCAGAGAGAGGAGACACACATCCTCATCACACAATGGTCAAAACAAATTGGAATGCTTACATCCACGCGGGTGGGAGTCCCGCCAACCAGATGATACTTAACTGCCTAACCGTCTTGTTCAAAAGTTAAATGGTCATTCCAGCTTTACTGAAAGTAATATCTTGTGTAAAGGATTGATGATTTGTATATTGTGTAGGAACAAACACCTAGTATAATATGCCTTATATCATCATGGTTTATATCTCTGGAAATCACATAGAAAATTGCTCATTTCATGCATTATCTTAAAGAGACATACGTATAAGGTTAATCTTTAAACTAGACTGGATTCTGAACAGAACTGTAACACAAATCCGTATAAATACCTCTTTCATTATACTCTACATAAATTCTGTAATATAAGGCATACACTTTGTTTTCCTCTTTTATAAGTCATACCAAAAATACAAAAAAGCACAAAGCATATCAAATGAAATAGTGGCCATAATATTTGAAAAGACCATTGTCATTACTGCATTATTCATTATGTGAACACATTTATACTTTACACAACATGCTACACAGACCAGTACCAAATTACATACCATGCGAATGCATTACATTGCGTAAATGTGTTACTTCTGTAGCCAAGTGGAAATACATCAGAATTGTAAACCCGCTCACTCCAATTGTTAAAAAAACAAGGTACCGAGAACTCTTCAAGCGCGAACTATTCATAGTGGAATTTGTAAGGCTTATCACAGTCTGGAATGGAATATATAACAAATTAAAATGTACCTTAACAAAATTATCTACATTCTTAGAAATTAGGCTAGTTCCATAAACTGTACATCAGGAGTAGGAACACCTACTACACTTCAAGTTGAAAAGTGGAAAATTTTAAAATTTCAAGAAGAAAGTTTATACAATTATTGCATGTTTAAAAACACAGCTCACTGTTAAAAATAGCAAAATGTTTTAAGTAATTTGTATTTCTCTTCACACAGGGATTTAGCCTCCAATTGTGAACTGGAACAGACAAAATTGTTAGCTTCACTTTTGGCCCATGGGGGCTGGCTGAGGTGGGACATTAATGTAAAAAACTTCAGGTTTGTATGTTAGGAATTATGCAAATTATACTTTAAAAATATGATATTTCATGATAAAATAAAGTTTCACATATACTTACCGAACAGTTACATAGCTTATAGCTTCTTACCTACGGCAGTCGAAATTCAAATTGTTGGCGCCAGCGGCGTTGCTATCTTAAGTATAGGTGATACAAGACCCGCCCACATCCGGGAACCCTGGGTACTGCTAGCCTTCTACCGTCAATTTTCGTTTAGCCGACACGTCCATCTGTGGGAGGTGGGTGGGCTTTGATTATGTAACTGTTCGGTAAGTATATGTGAAACTTTATTTTATCATGAAAATATCATTTTCACATAAGTGACTTACCGAACAGTTACATAGCTGAATCCAAATACCCGGAAGGAGGGTAGATGGACTACATAAAAATGACAGTAAGGACACCATTAAACAGCAAATGTTGCAGTACCCTACCTTGTGAGAGAGCAGCTGCAGGAGAATACTGCCTCTGGTTGGCGCTCTCATCACTCGTAGGGAGACGTGGCAGTATAGGCCATTGGGTCGTCCCTACTTCGTGGGGATTTTGGTAACCATGGACAAGACCGTTGGTTGACAAAATATTAAAAAACAGACAATGCCCTTGCCCTGGGCTTCAGAAACCAGATAAACAACAGACCATCACCTATACCAAAAAATAATGACATACTCAAAGTAATAAATAAAGATCTGGAGGTTCTCCAAAGCACTATGAGCCTCCAGTCTGCCCCACGACTCAACAACCTATAACAAGGCGAGGAGCAGTAGAGGAGAGAAAGTTCCCCTATGTTTCCTTTCCCAACACATGCCCGCTACCGACAAAGGACCCAATTTACAACAACTATCATAGGTAGCCTCTACATTCTTCAGGTAAAATAAATGAGGCGAACACAAGATCTCGATCATCCTAAAAAAACGTAGATTGAAGAATCCCGGGAAAAGGAAAGCGACATATTGTGCTTGGAAGCTTTAAAGGAATTGTCGCCAACTGCAACGTATTTCATGTGCTTTCACCTTAAGCACATTTAGAGTCTGATCTTGGACTTGAGAGTGTGACTCAGTATCAGACTTCTCAAAAAGAACGAAATAGCGTTCTTGGAGAGGGGTTTTGCAGAATTCTTAACCGAACACCAAAGTCGGTCGGAATTACCTCTAACGGATTGTGTCCTTGACAGGTAACATTTCAGAGCTCTGACAGGACATAGTAAATATTCTTGCGTCCATCGGACCCACTATATTAGATAATCCCTTAAGTACAAAAGATTTAGGCCATGGGTTAGAGGGAGATTCGTTCTTTGCTAAAAATTCGTTAACAAAAGAACAAACCGCATTACGATTTTTGAACCCCACCTCTTTGTGGATGGCTTGTAACTCACTCACTCTTCCGCTGTAGCCAAAGCGAAGAGAAAAAGTGCCTTCCTCGTTACATCTCTCAAAGACGCTTCACGAAGTGGCTCGAATCGTGAAGACATCAGAAAAGTTAAAAACTACGTCCAAGTTCCAGTCCACACTATCCTTCTTGGATACTTTTACTGTATTAAAAGATTTAATTAAATCTCCAATATCCTGGTTAGAGAGATGTCAAGCCCTCTATGCTTAAACACTGAGGACAGCATAGCTCTGTACCCTTTAATTGTCGATACCGACAAGTTTCTTAACTTCTTTAAGGTACAGCAAAAAATCAGCTATTTCTGTCACAGAGGTTTTTAGAAGACGAGAAATTATGTCTTCTGCACCCGTCCTAAAGACTCCCCACTTTGATTGGTAAAGCTTGGCAGAAGAGCTTCTTCGACAGTTAGCAATAGCCTCTGCCGCTCTACGAGAAAACCCCTTAGCTCTGACGAGTTTCCGGACAGATCTGAACCCTGTCAGTGACAGAGCGGACAAATTCTGATGATACCTGTCGAAGTGGGGCTGTTTGAGTAGCCGAGGATATGAGGAAGAAGTCTGGGATGGTCTATAACCAACTTGAGAAGGTCTGGAAACCACTCTTTCCTGGGCCAGAATGGTGCTACCAACGTCATTGACACATTTTGATGTGAGAGGAACTTGTTCAACACCCTCTCTGATCATTCCAAATGGGGAGGGAAAGGCGTAAACGTCTAGACCCGTCCAATCCTGAAGCATTGCATTGCGTCGGTCTTCCAAGCAAGAGGATCTGAACTGGGGAACAAAAGATCGGAAGTCGATTGTTCCTCGACGTGCAAACAGATCCACTGAAGGTCTTCCCCAAAGTTTCCACAGTTCCTGACAAATTTTGTCTTGCAATGTCCACTCCGTGGGAAGAACTTGGTTTACTCGACTGAGTTCGTCTGCCAGTACATTTAACTTCCCTGTACAAACCTCGGAACGAGGGAAATATCCCGATCTTGAGACCAGAGAGGAGATCTTCTGCGACTTTGTTGAGGGAGAATGAATGGGTTCCTCCTGATTCCTGATATAGATAGAGCGGGTGGTGTTGTCGAGTATACTGCCACTCTCTTTTCCACGACCAAAGGAGCGAATGCTTGCAGAACCGAACCAAATCGCCTTCAACTCCTTCATGTTGATGTGATTCAACCTCTCTTTCTCTGACCATAATCCTGAGATCTTTTTGGTCCCTCCAGAGAGCTCCCCAACCTCTGTCCGATGCGTCGGAGTATAATTCTACGTCTGGGTTCCTTAATGTCAGGGAGGGAGACCCTCCTGCAATCTTTCCCTCGACATCCACCATCTCAAGTCGTTCTTGATCTCTTCCGACACTGGGAACGAATACGTGTTTCTGGTTGAGACTTCCGACACCAACTCGCTTTGAGATAAAACTGAAGAGATCTCCTGTGAAGACGACCCAACTTTACAAACGTCTCTACTGATGATAACGTCCCTAGAAGACTCATCCATTCCAAGGCGGAGGAGGACTGACGATTCAGGAATTGGCTCACTTTTTTGAGGCAAGATTCTATTCTTTTCGGGGACAGAAAACCCGAAAAGTCTGAGAGTCCAGAATCATCCCCAAATAGGGGATCTTCTGGGACGGCACTAATTGAGACTTCTCCAGGTTGATGAGAATTCCCAATTGACTCGCTAATGACAGTGTCTTCCGTAAATCCTTCACGCACTGTGTCCTCGAACCCGATCTGAGAAGCCAGTCGTCCAGGTAAAATGCTGCATTTATGCCCAACATATGCAGCCATTTCCCCAATGGAGCAAGAACACGAGTAAATACTTGAGGGGCCGTCGAAAGGCCGAAACAAAGGGCTCTGAATTGATACGTCCTCCCTTCGAACACAAATCTCAGGAACTTCTTTGAACTCTGGTGAATCGGACATGAAAGTAGGCGTCCTTCATGTCCAGGGACACCATCCAATCGCCTGGGCGAACAGTGCCGACATCACAGAATGATTTGTTTCCATATGAACTTTGTCTTCAGCACAAAAAGGTTCAATGCGCTTACATCTAGCACTGGCCTCCAACCTCCCGAGGCTTTGGGAACTACAAGAGTCTGTTGTAGAAATCCCTGAGAACTGTCGAGGACTTCCTCTATTGTTCCCTTCTTGATGAGTGCATTGACCTCTGCTGCTAAAGCCAAAGCTCTCTCTGATCCTGGAGAATATGCTGTTAAGCTGATTGGTGTATCGGAGAGAGGATCTAAAAACAAAAGGAATTGAGTATCCCTCTCGAAGAACTTGAACTACCCATTGCTCTGCACCTCTTCGACTCCATTCTTCCCAAAAAAGATGGAGTCTTGCCCCTACTTGCACGTGAAGGAAACGGCTTCTCACTTGTCCGAAGGTTTGGGGGGAGGTTTCTTTGAGGACTTGTACTGTGGACGCAAATTAGTCCTGGGTCGTTGCCACTTAGGTTTATTCCCTCGAAAGGGATGCTTCTGAAGAGGAGAAGACTTAGCTCCTGTCGTAGTAGGCTCTTTCGTACGTCTGGAAGACTGAAGGAGGAGATCATTAGTAGAGTTTCTTTTCTAAATCCGAAAGAATTTGCTGAATGGTTTCTTCAGGGAAAAGATGAGATTTACAGAGAGGAGCAAACATGAGAGCCGACTTCTGGTTATTAGTGACTCCTTTAGACACGAAAAGAACACCACTTTCTCTCTTTTCATCACTCCCATTGTGAAAGGGCTGCTAATTCTCCCTGACCATCTCTAACAGCCTTATCCGCACAGACAGAACTCCTAACCAGTCTGTTGGCAAAATCTTCTTCAAAGACTGACAGTCTTCAATCTTGCGAGCTAAAGAGGCAATAGTCCAGTCCCAAAAAACTAAATACCTCAAATACTTTAAAAATATTCTTCACCAAATGGTCCAGCTCTGAAGAAGAAAACAAAATTTTAGCTGACGAAAAAGCTGCTCTTCGGTGTGAGTCCACTAAACCGGAGAAGTCTCCCTGGGAGGAGGCACACTCCCAAAGAAGGAACTTCTCCAGTTGCGTAGAAGCGATACGCTTTACTCTGAAGCTTAGAAGGTGGGAAAGCAAACGAAGCCTTACCTGTTTCCCTCTTCTTAGAAAGCCACTCTGTTGACTCCTTAAGGGCCTGCTTCGAGGGACTGAGAAAGAACCAGTTTAGGTAGACACGAATACGCTGTCTTCCTATCTTTAACGAACATTGAAGGCGGTGAAGACGGAGAAGCAGGTTCAAAGTAATCTGGATAAGTGGACAGGAAAAATTTAAGAAGACTCGAATAAGCCGACGAATCCTTGTCATCTTGATCCAAAGCTTCCTCTTCAGACTGCACGGAAGCAGAGCGAAATCAGGCTATGTTCTACCCCGGTGGAGGATTTCAACAAAACTCATAAGATCCTGGAAATGCTTCTTAAATGGAGCTAAGGTAGAATCGTCTAACACTGTAGCAGTCGATGGTCTTTCAGTCGAAGAACGATTCTTTCTAACAGGTGAAGTCTTCGCACCACAAGTCGACACAGGCGAACAACCAGTCGAAATTCCTATCGACTCACGGCGAGTCGAACGAAAGACGAGCGAATACGCTTCTCTGGACAGTAATACGGAGTCGAACGAGGCGACCGAGCCGAAACTGCGACCGAGACTCGCTTGGGAGAGTCGAGCGATCGTGAATTATCACAAAGTCTAGTCCCGAGAGCCATTGCTTTTAGCCGAAAAATGCGACTGCGGAGGAGATTCACTAAATATCACATCCGGAGCAAAACTACACGAAGGTTGAGGACTCAATGCCTCTTAGACTTCTTAACAGGAGTCGGTGACGAATCACCCGCAAGAATCGAATGTCTTTTTAACGGTCGAGACACCAAATCACCTCGCCTTTTGCGCACTGGCGATTGCACTTCCGAATCAGAAGACAGACGAGAATCACAAACACTAACACCTTTCCACATCTTTTGGACGACACCGCGAGTCGATGGAGTCGACGGCTGACCGTGGGCAAACTCCCCCAGACTCCTTTCGACCCTCCGGTATGTCTTCTCCCGGTTGCGGGGGAGCGGGACAGTGACCTTCGTCTGGGAGTCGAGGGGGAACGGACAACCGCCTCCTCAGGCGCAACATTAACACTTTGCACTGCACTAGATTTCACTGTACTATCTACAAAAGCTTTAAAAGACATTCCTAACTTCATAACTGATTCAGCTAACACTTCGAACTTTTTATCCATCTTAGACTCAAGCAAGGCAATGGTGTTGGGTTCGGAAACATGGGCAACTTGAACAGGGGTAATCAAAGGAGAAGTAGGAGGACTATTAATTGGAGAAATATTCTCTAATAGGAGAGGCAAGAGGAGACTTATTTTTGTCTCCGAAGGAACAGGAGTAGTTTCTAACCTATTCTTACTACTAGCCCTAGAGCTGCCTTCCTCTTCCTATCTTTTCTCCATTTTCTCAGCATGCGATCTAACGCCTTCCATCCCTGTTCATCCATTCTTTACATTCATCACATGTCACATCCATACCATTACAATTTGTCCTCTGCATATAGTGCACTTAGAGTGCGGATCGTGACATAACTTAGCTAATCTTGTTTTGCAGCCAGCGCTGCAAAACCTTACCGCAGATGAACTAGAATCTGACATAATTAGCAATAATGACGAAAAACTGAATAGAGATAGCTAACTGGCAAGAAAAAAACCAAAACTTGTACATCACCAAACAAAAACCAAAATCCAAAACAAAATGGCGACGCAGGAGACTGCAGCGAAAATCTCACGGTGTTTACCCGTGAGCGGAAAAGAAAACAGAAACGAAAATTGACGGTAGAAGGCTAGCAGTACCCAGGGTTCCCGGATTTGTGGGCGGGTCTTGTATCACCTATACTTAAGATAGCAACGCCGCTGGCGCCAACAATTTGATTTCGACTGCCGTAGGTAAGATGCTATAAGCTATGTAACTGTTCGGTAAGTCACTTATGTGAAAACAACATTTTTAAAGTCATTTGTATTTTTCCTAACATACAAACCTGAAGTCTTTACTTAGGATTTAGTTTGCGTATGCAAGCTGGAACGGCCATTTTAAGATAAGGTTGTTACCTACCGACAGTAAGGGGGAAGCCCGGTCCAACGTCGTCAATCTGCATTCCAAGTTGCCTTCCGGCGGTGGGTATCAGAACGAGGGTGGCTGGCGGAGGTTGGCCATAAATGTAAATACCTTCATGTTTGTTTGTTAGGAAAAATTATATTTTTTATAATAAAATTATTTTAGCAAATATATACTTGCCCAGTAATTACTTAGCTAAGAGTTTCTACTCAACAGCAGCTTAAAATGACAATTTGTCCAAAATTGCATTTTTCCTAACTATACAAACCTGAGGTCCTTTTACAATAGGAAGGTACTAGCGGCAGCTGGATGGAGGTCGTAAGCTTTCGAACAAGGGGTTCGGTAGTTAACTGCTTGGTCGACAGGCGCGCGCGCGCGACTGGGAGGTAAACAAATCACTTTTGCTTTGGCCCAAGCAAAAACTGCAGAGTGAGGGTGGCATGATGGTGGGGCTATGTGTAAAAGGACCTCAGGTTTGTATAGTTAGGAAAAATGCAATTTTGGACAAATTGTCATTTGTTCCGACACGGCATACAAACCGTTCGGTCCTTTTATTACAATAGGAAGAACTCATTCTTGTGGGTGGGTGGAAATCTGAGTCTTTTGTGAACAGACTGGTGTTCGCCCAACCTTGGAAGCCTCCCTGGTCGTAAGAGCGAGGGAGGGATCCAAGCCTCTGTCCGATTGATCGGGGTGTGTTACACGCAGGATCAATGGTCTGACCTCTGGACCGAGTACTAAGAGAGAGGCATGCGTATCTCTTCGTTACCAGCAATGTAAGAACTTGTTCCTGTACAGGAGTCAAATATAAAGTCATGGGTTTGAACTCTTGTAGGCATCCACTTCCCCCCTTGTAGAAGGAAGTGGGTGGAATATTCTGCTCCTATCCCTAGTGAAAGGGATAGGATGGGGCTCTGTCATATAGCTCACCTGCATCTCGTCCTCATCCAGCGTAGTGACGACATGGCCCTCTGCCCACAGGTAGAGGGGAAGGAAAAGATGGAAGAGAGAGCCAGTCACTCACTCACTCACACATCCATCCACACAGTCACACCAGGACTCGATGCTGTTCAGCCTGCGAGGGTCTGGGTTAGCTACACAACTTGTTGAGCAGCCACCACGGGTCCCAAGGAAAAACGTATCCAAGGACCTGTGGGCAATATCCCGAAGGTAGAAGGACGTAAAGGTAGTCTGGTTAGACCAGACCCCTGCCTTCAGGACCTGCGCCACGGAGAAGTTCTTACGGAACGCCAACGCTGGGGCAATACTTCTGACTTCGTGAGCTCTCGGACGGGACGTACGGATGTCGTCACTACCATCAGCCTCATACGCCCTCCTGATGACCTCACGCAGCCAGAAAGAAAGAGTGTTCTTGGATACTTCTTTCTTGGTAACCCCGGTGCTAACGAAGAGGCGTCGACAACTCAGGCCTGAGGTGTCGAGTTCTCTTCAGATAGCGCCGTAGCGCCCTCACAGGACAAAGCAGCATCTCATCCGCATCATTATCGGTGAAGTCCAATAGGGAGGGAATCGTGAATGACTCGAACCTGTCGTCAGGGACCGACGGTTTCTGAGTCTTCGCAACGAAGTTCGGGACGAAATCGAGCGTCACAGATCCCCATCCCCTGGAGTGTCCGTACATCATAGGAAAGACCCATGAAGTTGCCCCTACTCTCTTCGCCGATGCCAGGGCCAGCAAGAAGAGGGGTCTTTGAGGGTCAGATCCCTGTCTGACGACTCTCGGAGCGGCTCGAACGGCGTTCGAGTCAAACTCCTAAGGACGAGAGTCACGTCCCACGCAGGGGGCCTGAGTTCCCTGGGTGGGCAAGACCTTCGAAGCTCCTCATAAGCAAGGAGATCTCGAATGAGTTCGAGATGTCCAACCCCCTCAGTTTCAGGACGAGCGCCAAGGCGGCTCTGTATCCTTTAACTGTGGGGACTGAGAGGAGCTTCTCTCGGCGAAGAAAAACGAGGAAATCCGCTACCTGCTGAAGAGTGGCTCTGAGAGAGATATACCCCGTCTACGACACCAACCACAGAAGACGGCCCACTTCCCCTGGTACACAGCTGCAGAGGACTGACGGACGTTTTCCAGCCATCTCTGTTGCTGCGCTACGAGAAAAGCCTCTCGTTCGCAAGAGATGGTGGATAACAGCCAGCCGTGAAGACGTAGGGACTGGACTGCTCGGTGGTACCGCTCGACGTGTGGCTGGGCGAGAAGGTTGTGCAAGGGGGAATCTCTCTCGGTTCTCCTACGAGAAGAGCCAGCAGGTCCGGATACCAAATGGCCTGTGGCCACTTGGGAGCCACCAGGATCATCCTGAGATTCGGGGTGACCAGTGCTCGACTGATCACCTTGCGAATCAGGCTGAACGGGGGAAAGGCATAGGCGAAGAGGTTGTCCCACGGGTGTTGAAGAGCGTCCTCTGCAGCTGCCCATGGCTCCCTTCGGGTCCGGCACGGCCGAGAAGAAACACCTGGAGCTTCCTGTTGTGCCGGGTGTTGGCGAACAGTATCCACGACTGGTCGCCCCCACACAGGTCGAAGAGCCTTTCCGCCAGTCCTGGTGTAGAGACCATTCGGTCCCTATCACCTGATCCCGACGGCTGAGCGTGTCTGCTACTACATTCCTCTTCCCTGGAATGTAGCGTGCCGACAGCTCTATTGAGTGTGCCTGAGCCCACTCGTGCACCTGCCGAGTCAACTGGTACAACGGGAGAGACACTAGGCCCCCCTGTTTGTTGACGTAAGCCACCACCGTGGTGTTGTCGCACATCAACACCACTGAGTGTCCCATCAAGCGGTCCTGAAACTCTTGGAGAGCGAGAAACGCTGCCTTGAGTTCCAGTACATTGATGTGAAGGTGCTTGTCGTTCTCGTCCCACACTCCTGAAGTCAGCAACTCCTCCAGGTGTGCGCCCCATCCCTCGGTCGATGCGTCTGAGAACAGCTGCATGTCCGGGGGGGGAGTGCGCAGAGGCACTCCTCTTAAGAGGTTCCTGTCGTCCAGCCACCAGGCTAGGTCCTGCCTCACCTCCTGTGTCAGTGACATGGGAAAGCTTGGGGGATCCGTCGCCTGCGACCAACTCTCCTTTAGTCTCCACTGAAGAGACCGCAGGTTGAAGACGCCCGTGAGGGACTAACTTCTCGAGTGACGACAGGTGTCCTCCGATCACGACTTGCCATCGCTGAGCTACCTGTTCCTGCCGAGACAGGAACTGGTTGGCTGCCTCCCTGAATCTGCTGATCCGCGAGTCTGCGGGGAAGACTCCGCCCTGCTACCGTGTCGATCAGCATACCCAGGTACTTCATCCTCTGCTTGGGCTCGAGATCGGACTTCTCGAAGTTCACCACGATCCCCAGATCGCGCAGAACTCGAGCAGTCGATCCCTGTCCTGTAGCAACTGCGAGCGGGAGCTCGCCAGGACTAACCAATCGTCGAGATACCTCATCAGACGTATCCCGTGCGAATGGGCCCAAGCAGACACCAGAGTGAACACTCGCGTGAACACCTGTGGGGCGGTTGAGAGACCGAAGCACAGTGCCCTGAACTGGTACACCGTCCCGTCGAGGATGAAGCGGAGGTACTTTCTGGAGACTGATGAAGTGGGTATTTGGAATACGCATCCTTCAAGTCACTGAAAGCATGAAATCGTTCTCCCTTGATGGAGTCGAGCACTGAGCGTGCCGTCTCCATCGTGAACCGGGTTCTGGTCGAACAAACTGGTTCAGGGGAGAGAGATCTATCACCGGGCGCCAGCCTCCCGTAGACTTTTCCACCAGGAAGAGTCGACTGTAAAAGCCCGGTGACTGATCCGTGACGATCTCTACAGCTCTCTTGCTCAGCATGGTCTTGATCTCCTGTCTCAGTGCTACGTCCTTCGATGACCCTGGAACGTACGACTGCTGTTGGACCGGGTTTTGGTAGGTGAGGGGTGGCCGAGATTCGAAGGGTAATAGATATCCTCCCGAAGGACATCTACAATCCAGGTCTCGGCGCCGTAACGCTGCCAAGTTGCCCAATGGCTGGCCAGGCACCCCCCCACTTCCGGCAGCAGGTGAGGGGGAACGCCGTCCCTAGCGTTTCCCCCCTTTCTTCGACTTCTTCCCAGAGCCTCACGGATGAGGAGGGCTGGGAGGAGGGCTGGTTACGGCTCCCCTTGCTAGAAGTCGAAGAAGACAGAGTCATTCCTCGGGGCTTCGACGCAGCAACCGTCTTAGCAGCCGAGGAAGCGCTAGCCGAGCTCTTAGACTTGGCCGCAGTCCAGAGGCTGCCCAAGAAGCCTTCGAGACTGCCTGGTGAACCAGACGGTCACTGTTCATCAGTGCGCCGTCTGTCCACCGCAGCGTCCACCATCTCTCCTGGGAAGAGAGACGTGGAACTCCGTAGAGGTCCGTTTTCGAAGAACCAACGCCGCCTCACGCCCGGTCCGCCCTGGAAACCCGAGTAAGGACAGCGTCCCTTCGTCGAGAACCAGGTTGGCCCACAGGTTCACCGTCTGGTGGGCAAGGAAGGAGATGGCTCTTCCCCCGGACTGGCAAAGTCTCCTGAAGGCCGAGTCCTCTTCGGGAGAAATTCCCCCGGAGTTTTGCTGCGACCTTAGATACTGTGAGGGACCACAGATCTAGCCAGGAGACGGCCTGGAAAGCTGCCATGGCGGTAGATTCCAGGCCTAGTGCCTCTTGCTGCGAGAACCACAGGTTCTCGGACAGGAGCTGTTGTAGAGAGACACCCGGAGTCAGCCTAGCTAACTCCGGGTTGACCTGTTTGGGCGGCATCGGGTCTTCAGATGGCACGTAAAACCGCCGCTGTCGTAGCAGAGGAGGTGGAAGCAGCTTGTTCGACCTGCCAGACTTGAGCGAACCGTCTTGCCCGGAGACAAGCGATTCAACCGGTCCAGCACTGAGTCCGCAAGCTGTGAACGCGGCAAACCCACCGTCGGTCTGGGTTCCCTCTTCGGGCCCCAGAACGACTCGAGCCGGGACGTGGGCTCGGATGGTGGGAGCGGCGATCCTTCCCCGAGGTCGTTGTGCTGACGAATCAGCGCAATAACCTCGGCAAAGTTCCTCTGGATCTCGGGCGTGATAGCATCCTGTGGAGTCGGACCGTCCAGTCCCTCAAACAGGAGCATCTCCCGAGACCCTCCTCCCTCAAGGAGAGGAGCAGCGACAGCCCCCTCTCGGTCTCCTCCAACCACCTGTGCGTACGACCTGGCTGTCCGAGAACCGAGCCTGGTACGTACGACGACGTGGCGGGATCCTGAGGGGCGCACCCCTCACGATCACTCCTCAATACCTCGCCCCTCCCGGTGTAACCCGAGGAGGTTGAAGGTATGGGAGAGGCAGACCTGACGCTCCCTCCTCGCTCGCTGGCAGAACCAGTGGGCTTGGAGGACTGCAGGCGATCGCCAACCCGCGGTGGTGATCGAGCTGCAGACCTAGTCGAGCCGTCTCGCTGTGGAGAACGGCTGGACCGAGAACAGCGGCCCCGGCGGTCGTGTGTCAGAGGAGCTGGTGCTGGTCGCCGTACCCGATCGCTCTCTGCGAGAGCGACGGTCAGGCGACCGGCGAGCTCCACTGTCACTGTGAGATCGGTGCGTATCCTCACGGTGCGTCAGTTCGCTGGTACCAGCCGTGGCTGGTGCCGGCGAACGGGGGGACCTCTTCCCAGCCTCAGCCCGTGGCCGGTCATGGACCGTCACGTCCGCCCGGGTAGCCAGCTGCTCGCCGTGAGAGCGAGAGCTGGTCTGGTGAGAGCCGCGTGAGCGGCTGTCACCAGTCTTCCGCTCCGTGCCGTGAACCTGACGCTGAGCGGACTCAGAGGTCTGGTTCCTGGCTGCACGGTCACTGTTAGGCGACCGTACACTCGGTACCTCTCGCGAACGAGCTGGCCGAGCCGGTATCCTGCTGCTGTGGCCGAACCACTGACAGCAGGAGAGGAAGTGCCGGTGTTAGCCGGCACCCCTCTGGTCCCCGTAGTCTTCTTCCTTGCGGGAGAAGAGACGGGTCCTGCTCCCGAAGGAGCAGGGCGACCAGCGGAAGAACCCCCCGTCTCACCGGAGCGAGACGGGCCCTTAGAAGTTCCCGAAGGAGACTTCTTAGGGGGGGGGGAGGCAACCTTCTTCTTCTTAGGCGGTGGGGCCTTAGAAGAAGACGACGACGACGACGAAGAAGACGATGAAGACGACGACGACACCTTCCTCCTCTTCTTCTTCTTCTTCGTCAACCTCTCAGGACCGACGTCAGATCTGTCATCCAGGACGGAGCCGGGGCTGCTGTTGCCGAAGCAACAGGGCCCGGACGTACCTGTCCGAACAGACCAGCATCGGGAGCAGCGGCGCCAGGAACAGGAACAACATCAGCAGGTGCGAGCATCACAGGAACGGCAGTCGAGACGGCAGGAGCAGAAACAGGAACAGCAGCGGTGGTCACGGCAGGTACGGCAGGCTGTGTGGGTGGTCCAGGTGGTCGAA
>NC_061105.1:39927664-39937664 GCF_015104395.2 Macrobrachium nipponense
GACATTTGTAGCTCGAATGATTTATATGAATCACGGTGATGTGATATATTCGAATATATAGTATATATATATATATATATATATATATATATATATATATATATATGTGTGTGTGTGTGTGTGTGTGTGTGTGTATGTGTGTGTGTGTGTGTAAGCATAAGATTAAAATCAAAGATCATATAAATAGAACATCTCTGAAATAGATATTCAAATACAAACCAGCCACATTTTGGCCAAAATAAAGAAAAGGCGTACCCATTCAGCACAGAATGCACTAACACCATATTAAAAACACTTTGCAGAAGACGTCCTGGCTCTGCCGCCTCCATGTAATGGTCTCCCCTTCATGGTAATACAACACTCTCATATGTAGGGGTAAAAGGCTCGCATGTACGAATTCACACACAATGTTCACGCCCATGAACTGCTTGAATCCAGTTCTCAAAGTCACCTCTGCGCTCATAGCGACAGGACGAGCACTGAATTGCTAAGACAGCATTCTTGATCACACCACCTCAAAAAGACATGTCAGCATTCCGAAGGCTTGTTGCTCGGACCACTGTCTCTAGGGAAGTTAAACTGCTGACTTCTCTACATTCTAAGAAATATCAGAGCATCTCACATCATATATTATTAATCATAGCAAATCCCTCTTTATGTAACATATATATAAATCTGTAAGACATAGGGTTTTGATTAATAATATATTGTTCGTGCATTCTCTGTAAATCTGTGGAATGTGGAGGACAGGGCAGAGATGAGTAACGACCGAGAATAGCTGATCAATGAGTTTCTAGGGGATGGGCGTGAGATAAAAGTGCTTAGTTCAGGGAAGTCAATGTACGACAGTTTATGAACTCTTTCCCAAAAGTGCATTTGTGAAACTAGATGCAGCTAGAACCGCGAGGCGCTAGTGAACTGTGTGTTCGTATGTGCGTGTGCGCCTCTTTCTGTTAAAAGCGTTCATACCCAAGCCTATGGGAGGGATTTTGACAGAGGGCTTCGAGTCATAGGCAAAGATGGCCGTGGCATTCGCCGGGGAGTTTTTTGTGACATAGTGTTTAGTGTCCGGTTGGGAATGGGTAAGTGTTACCTTTACTTTAGCCAAAAGGGGTGGCTTGTTTGATATCTTGTAAGATGTTTCCATCGTTATTAACTTTGTCTTTGAATTGTGTGTGTACTTACCGAGAAGTGTTCTGTATCTTTGACAGACGGTTCTGGGATTTCGGTGGGAAAGAGTTCCCAGGGAGAGGTGTGGACTTTGGGGGTGACTTGACAATGAGTAGTTTTTAAGTTAGTCTGTAAGGACTGGATACTAGTTAATTGATTTATTCTTGTAAATAAATAAAACGTTTATTATGATGCAACTCTCTCATTTTCATTACCTGTTAGAATGGAGAGAGAGAGAGAGAGAGAGAGAGAGAGAGAGATGGGGTGATTGCCGGACGAGAGAGAGAGAGCCTGTGTATGAAAGGGTGTGGGGGTCTGCCTTCCATTTTCGTGTCCACGCTTACCTTATGGAATGAACTGGAGGGATAATACCCCCCATGTTTATAGTGGTGGCAGACGGTTAAAAGGGGATATAGAAAGTCTTCTTTCTTTTTTTATGCCTAGGAACGCCAATGTAGAGATGGTTGGCCAGTTAGAAAAATAAAAAAGGGGTCGTGACTTAGCGATAGTTTTCGAACGACAAGCTTTGTGGGATTGTGGAAAATCGTTAAACTGTTAGTTTTCAGTTACTTAGTGAGAAAAATGAGAAAATATCTGTCTGTTAACTGTGCTAAAGGGAGGAAGGATTTTTATGGGACTCAGCATTTTCCCAGGAGTCAGCCAGAAGCAGTGAGCGCACCCAGTGTGACTTTTGCTTGTGCAATGACGAGAGTGTTCCGAGATACCTGTGCGGCGGTCGTTGTTATATCACTGCCGCGTTTTACGAAGAATTTCGAGTTCCTTTTGTTCCCATATGGAGTGGTGAGTGTTAAACTATTGTTTTAAAGGAGTGGGTGTTTGTTTAAATATTTCAGGGTTATGGGATTGGTTCAAGAGGTCAGCAATTTTTCTTGTCTTTGCCCCATAGTGACGTGTTTTCTTTATTCACGCATGTTTGTAATAGACGTATGCATTCGTCTTTGTTTAAAACATAGGAGTGTATTTTTTCTATGCATGGGAACTGTGCTTAGATAAAGCATATTTGGCTTAGTGACACAGAGCGGCCACAATTTTACGGGCTCAGCATATTGCAAGAGTATGGGCCTGCCTCGGAGGATAGTAGCATGGAGGTACCACTAGCCTCCCCTCGAGAGATAGTGCAGGGATTTGGGCACTTGTGTATACCTTGGGTAGGGTCCTCAGACACTATTCAATTGGGGGAGATGGGGATACTGCTGGGTATGCCTCGGGCTGTTCTGCCGCTTGACTGAGGGGTTGTTCTCAGTGGGGGAGAAAATTTTTTTTTCTCAGTGTGGGTGAACTCCCCCTTTTCCTTTTTTTCTTAGTGTTGGGGATGGATTTGGGGCCTTGACATTGGATGCTAAGACATCAGCTGATTGATAAGTTGATGAAGTGAAATGCCCGTAGAGTCTTTTTTTTTAGAAAATAGATTTTTTGTTTTTGCTCCCTTGGATGAAGAGAAAAGAATAAGAAGAGATTTTTCTTTTCCGAAAATGAGGGGAAAAGTAGTTAACATGCACGGGATGTGAGTTATGTTTCTTTGTGCCTTGAAAGACACAAATATAATGGGGGATACACAGATTATTTTTTTTTATTGTGTTGGAGAAATTACTTTGAAATGCCGATGATTGGTGTTGTATCTGTGTTGTGTGGCAATGATGTTATGTCATGGTGTTGCATGCTGGAGAAATTGTATGTCATAGATTCAGCATTACTGTTGTATGCTATTTTGAATTTCACCCTTACTTGAGATTTTTTGCTATGGAGAGTTATTATTATTGTTATTATTAATAATTGTTATACTTGAGATGTGTCACGGGAGGTTTGCTTAAGTATAATTTCATTACGGGAGAATTGTTTTGCGAGAGATTTGAGATATTTCATGGGAGATTATTCAATATTATTACAGATATTATTCAAGGAGAATTATTACAATGAATTAATGGGAGAAGTCTTGTGTTAATTATTTGTTGAGTTTTTGTAACTTTGGAGAATATTTCAGTGATTCACGGGGATGAGTTTTTTGCTGAATCTTGATGAATCTGACTGAATCTTGGTGAATTGTGTGAAATTTTGCTGAATTTTTTGCTGAATTTTTGGAGAATAGACAAGCATTAACTTTGGTGATAATTTTTGTACTGATACTGATGATTTTGATGATAGCAATTTTTTTGGTGATTTTGTGATAATGTATTTCCTGATACTGATTTTTTATATACTAATACGCGTTTTAATGCTGTCAAGGGAGGTGAAATCTTTTGTGATTATGGGAAGAACTAACACACATTGTTTAGTTTCTTTTTTTCTTTTTTATGAGTTCAGCAGATAATTGCTTGACATCTAGTGAGTTACGGGAGATAGTTAACCCTTAAACGCCGACTGGACGTATTTTACATCAGCATTTTTTGTCTCTGCGGTGCCGACTGACGTATTTTACGTCGACATACAAAAGTTTTTTTTTTAAAAATTCGCGAAAAATACTTTTAGGCCTACCCAGCCGAAAACTCTTGAATCACGCGCCTTGGGGGATGCTGGGAGTTCACGGATCAAGGTGTTGTTTTGTTTACAATCGTTACGCAGCGCGCAAGCGCGAATTTCTTTCTTCCGCACTAAAAAGTATCTGTGACACATCTCTGAATTATTTCGTCACTTTGACATAATTTTTGTACCATTTTAAATTAGCCGTTTACATAGAGTATTATATATGAAAATGTGCGCATTTTTATGTAGAATACAACAAAAAAAATACTCATGATTGTAGCTTTTATCAGTTTTAAGATATTTTCATATAAATAACGATAAGTGCCAAAATTTCAACCTTCGGTCAATTTGACTCTACCGAAATGGTCGAAAAAAACGCAATTGTAAGCTAAAACTCTTATATTTTAGTAATATTCAATCATTACTTAATTTTGCAACTAATTGGAAGTCTCTAGCACAATATTTCGATTTATGGTGAATTTATGAAAAAACTTTTTCCTTACGTCCGCGCGGTAACTCTTCCGAAAAATAATCATACATGCGATTGTGGTAATGTTTGCACCAATTTTAAATTAGCCGTTACATAAAGTTTTATATATGAAAATGTGCGCAATTTCATGCACAATACAACTAAAAACAACCCATGGTTGTAGCTTTTATCAATTTCGAATATTTTCATATAAAAATGATAAGTGACAAATTTTCAACCTTCGGTCAATTTTGACTCTACCGAAATTAAAGTGGTCGAAAACGCAATTGTAAGCTTAAAACGCCTATATTTCTAGTAATATTAAAGCATTTACCTTCATTTTTGCAACAAATTGGAAGTCTCTAGCACAATATTTCGATTTATGGTGAATTTATGAAAAAATAAATCATTTTCTTACGTCCGCGCGGTAACTCTTCCGAAAAATCATACGTGCGATTGTGGTAATGTTTGTTTACCATAACGACCAAATAGTAGTATGAAAATGTGCGCAATTTCATGTATAATACAACAATAAATAGTTTGAAGGTTGTAGCTATTTCTCATTTTCGAAATATTTGCATATAAATCACGATAAATAGAAAAAAAAACCACGCGTTCGTCAAATTTGACTCTACCGAAATGGTCGAAAACGCAATTGTAAGATAAAACTCTTCAGTCTAGTAATATTCAGTCATTTATCTTCATCGTGAAACAAATTAAAAAAACGAAGTCTCTAGCACAATATTTAAATTTATGGTGAATTTTAAAAAAACTTTCCTTCCCTCCGCGCGCGGATTCTCCGCCACAAATCTCCGAAATGCGTAAGTCCATTCTCGGAATATTTGCTCCGTTTCATATTAGGCATTTCATAGAGTTTTTATATATGAAAATGTGCGCAATTTCATGTAGAATAAAACAAAAAATATTTGAAAGTTGTAGCTTTTCTTATTTCCGAAATAATTGCATATAAAAAAATATATATATAAAAAATTCGACATTCGGTCAACTTTAGCTCGTCAGATATGGTCGAAAAACTGCATTGTAAGCTAATATTCTTACAGTATAGTAATATTCAATCATTTGTCTTCATTCTGAAACATATTGGAAGTCTCTAGGACAATATTTAGATCTTTATGGTGAATTTTTGAACATAGTGTTTACGTAAGCGCGTTACGAATTCATGCATTATTTTGTGATAATATTTTCTCTGTGTTGCTCTTTTATCGTTTTTACAATGTGTTATATATCATGATCGCAATTTAGTGCACATTACAACGAAAAAAAAAAGTAACTTGTTACCTTCAACCGTTTTGCGCACAGCGCGATTTGATACAATTATATATGAAATTTCGTTTTTTTTTGCGCTATCATATATCGCATTATTTATATATGATAATGATAATTTTTTTTCATTTCTGATGGTTGCATACTAAACTTCAAGCAATGACAAAAAAAGGAGCCAAAAAATGAACTCTTAATCTTGAAAACTAAGCGCGCTGTGAATTTTGAAAAAAATATTTTTTCCGCTTACGCGCTCACTCTCAAACCCCTCCGGCATACGGGAGTCATTTTTTATTTTTACCGCTCCGGCGTTTAAGGGTTAATGGTGCCGTTGATTTTTCTTTTTCTCTTTTTTTGGAAATTAGCCATCGCTGACACAAGTTTTTTTTACCATGGGTGAATTTGAATTTGTTTTTTCTCTCCTAGTTAGTGAATATTATCTCAGTTCGTGACTTAGAGTCATTGTTCGGGAACGTGTTCGTGTTTTAGCTATTTGATGCTAGAGAATGAGTCTTTTGGAGAATTCTTGCATTTTTTGAATGCATACATAATGGCACTACATTTTTTCTCTGGATATTTGTGTTCCAGAAATTGTGAGTTTTCTTGCACAATACCTTTGTTGTATTTGTGACGACTTTGTGAGAGATAGGAAACTTGGTTAAGTTTTCTAATGGCTATGTCGTAGTGCATATGGGAAGTCTTTGCTTAGACACTGCGAGTTGGGAGTTCTGTTATTAATGACTTGTGGCACATTGGTGGTTTTTTCTAGAATTTTCTAGACAGTTTTATTTGCCGAGTTTTTGCCTTTTTTTAGCAGTTATGCTAAACAGGAGAGATGTTTTTAGTTTTTTACTATAACATTGAGTTATTCTCTGGAGAATTGGAGTTAGAATTGAGATATAATTGAGATATATTATTTTGGAGAGATAATTGAGGTATATATATTTTGGAGTTATATTTGAGATATAATATAGGGAGATACATTTTTGGCCATTTTTGATATTTGCCAATGTGATGAGAGCTATGTTTAGTTCAATTATTTTGCAGCCATCTTTGTTGCAAATGGAGACACATATTTGGAGATTATGGGACAATATTTGTGATATGTGAGTTAGTTGCCTTGAGTGACATTTTTTGGAGATGGGATTTCATTTTTTGATATTCCTTTTTTGGAGAATATATATTTTTGGAGCCTTGTTTTGTTCCGCATGGAGTTATTGGGGAAATAGAGGTAAATATTTTGTATTTGCCGAAATAGAGGTGATTATTCTCTATTCTTGGAGTGGTGTTTTTTTTCTACTGACATGTGGCTATTAGAGAATAAGAGAATAATATAAGGGGTTGTTATTAACCAAATGGAGGAAATATTATTTTTATAACCGGAGTGGTGTTATTATTGATATGATGTCTCATAATGGAGTTGGAATTAATCTTGGGCGGGTGACTCTCTTTTTTTTGTGGTTATGGAGTTTTTTTGAGCAAAGAGAAGATTTCTGTGGTTCTCTTTTTTGATTTCGTGACTATTTAGAGGCGAATGGCATTACTGCATTACGAGTTATATGGAGATGTGCAATTTTTTCATGTTCACAAGTGTGTTATTCTGGAGAAATATAATTTGGGGAAAAGTCATGTTGAGAGAATAAGTCTTCGAGACAAATTTTTGAACACATTAGTCATATCCTGGAGTTAATTCTGTGAAATGTGTCAGTTAGACCTTTTTTCTTGAGAATCATGAGTTTCCAAACTTAGTGTCTGACTAGACAATTTTTGCGCTGTTTGTTTGAGCATGCGTGCGCAGGCGATTTTTCTGCTGACAGGCGATGTGATTGAGCCGTGTGCTGAGCGTGTGCTGATTTCTTTTCCTCTGATGGTGACAGATCAGAATTTTTGCAATATCTGGAAATGTGGCTATAGCCATTTCACGAAAGCGCATATAGAGAGTTTGCTTTCTGGCAAATTCCATAACTTTACATGGAGCATTTCTTGGGAAAACGCGGGAGTTATGCATATTATACATGTATTTTGTGATTGGGGAAATCTACTTGTGATTATCTTTTTTTTTTTTTTTTTTTTTTTTTATTGTTTTTCTTCCTTTTCCTATGAGAGATATGATTTGGGGATTGAGCTTAAGTAGCATTTTCTTTTTTGGACGGGAGATTTGATTTTACCGGGAGGTGTAATTTTTCGAGGGTGCTATTTACGTAAAGGGAGTTTTGACATTAAGTCTCATTGTGTATTAATTATTGAGCAGTAAAGGGGTTTTTGCTGTTAAAAGTTGGAGATTTTTGCTGATTTTGTGGGTTGTCAGAACTTAAGAGAAAATTTTTTGGGTCTGGGTATGTTACGAGATACTTTCTTTTTTTTTCTTGGGCTTATTGCGATTTTGTCTTCTTTTTTTTCCTCTTGTGAGCACATTCGAGTTCGAAATGTGAGTGCAGAATTCCGTGGAGTTGCTGTGATTTCTGAGTTGTGTGTGCTGATGTGCGAGTTTGGAGAATTGAGTTGGAGAACTTGATGTTTTTTTTTCTTAGAGAGTTGTGATAATGACTTATCATTTTAGTAGTCATATTTAAGGGAGTTAATTGGGAGACGTTCAGTTAGTATTTCTGACCTTTTTGAGATCGTTGTTTGATAGAGGTAGTATGTTTGGGTTAATTTTATTAGATTGACCTGAGACTTGACTGACATACTAACACACACCCGCCAAAAGTCGTTCCCCGACACCAGCAAGACGTCCACCAGCCGTGAAGAGAGGTTGCTGCCATGTTGTCCAGGGTGATTACAAGTATTTCCATGATGGGTGATCGCGAGAATTCTACAGCGTGTTTTTGGGGATCTACAAGAAGCCGTGAGACTCTTCTACGATGAGGGAGGCATTCCGTCTTCCTACAGTTGCTACAGCCCTGCTACAGTTCTACTGTCTGTGCAGCTACTTGCAGACAAGCAGAAGAGGATATTCAAGAATCCTAAATGCAGAAAATATTGAGAGAAAATGCGTTTTGTGTTATTGGGAGATTAAAGCGTGATAAGACTTTATTTTATAATGCCAGAGACGTGCAGTTTTACTTGTTTTGTTTAAGCCAGCCAATGTTTATATTATATAAGCAATTTTGCTAGGCGGGAGCTAGCATGTGCGAGGCCGAGCAATCTGTAAGACATAGGGTTTTGATTAATAATATATTGTTCGTGCATTCTCTGTAATCTGTGGAATGTGGAGGACAGGGCAGAGTAACGACCTAGAATAGCGATCAATGAGTTTCTAGGGGATGGCGTGAGATAAAAGTGCTTAGTTCAGGAAGTCAATGTACGACAGTTTATGAACTCTTCCCAAAGTGCATTTGTGAAAACTAGATGCAGCTAGAACCGCGAGGCGCTAGCGAACTGTGTGTTCGTATGTGCGTGTGCGCCTCTTTTCTGTTAAAAGCGTTCATACCCAAGCTATGGGAGGGATTTTGACAGGGCTTCGAGTCATAGGCAAAGATGCCGTGGCTCAGTTTCGCCGTGGGGAGTTTTTTTGTGACACAGTGTTTAGTGTCCGGTTGGGAATGGGGGTAAGTGTTACCACCTTTACCTTTTAGCCAAAAGGGGTGGCATTTTTGATATCTTGTAAGATGTTCCATCTTATTAACTTTGTCTTTGAACTTGTGTGTGTACTTACCGAGATGTGTTCTGTATCTTTGACAGACGGTTCTGGATTTCGGTGGGAACGAGTTTCCCAGGGAGAGGAGGTGTGGACTTTTGGGTGACTTGACAATGAGTAGTTTTAAGTTAGTCTGTAAGACTGGGATTACTTAGTTAAGTTATTTATTCTTGTAAATAAACGTTATGTTATGATGCAACTCTCTCATTTTCATTACCGGTTAGAATGGAGAGAGAGAGAGATGGGAGATGGGGGTGAGAGACCGGGAGAGAGAGAAGAGCCTGATATGAAATTGGGTGGGTGGGGGTCGCCTTCCGTTTCGTGTCCACGCTTACCTTATGAATGACTGGAGGGATAATCCCCATGTTTATATTTTATATATATATATATATATATATATATATATATATATATATATATATATATATATAATATATATATATATATATATATATATATATATATATATATATATAGTATATATATATATATATATATATATATATATATATATATATATATATATATATATATATATATATATATATATATATATATATATATATATATATATATATATATATATATATAAATATATATACATATATATATATATGTATATATATAAGATATATATATATATATATATATATATATATATATATATAGATATATATATATATATAAATAAAAGATAAATAAAGATATATGCCACGAAGGAAAAATAAAACGAAGGGCGGTCTGCAAGAATTCTTTCGACGTTAAACGTCCTTTACTGAGCAGAGACTGACATACATACGAGAAAAGACATACAAAGAAGATTCGTATAACTGGCAAGATAGGGATTATAAAGAGATTAGTACCTAGAATCCGACACACTTGGAAGATAAGAAACCTTCCCAAACAAGCATAAACAATGAGTGCAATTATTTAAAGGTTTAAGATAATCATCTCAGATA
>NC_061105.1:39942664-39952664 GCF_015104395.2 Macrobrachium nipponense
CTATAAACACTGTAGGTTGAAAATTGAAAAGGGATATATATATATATATATATATATATATATATATATATATATATATATATATATATATATATATATATATATATATATATATATATATATATATATATATATGTGTGTGTGTGTGTGTGTGTGTGTGTGTGTGTTTGTATAAAGGGCGAACTCAGTGCTTGAGTGCGTGTTCCTTCCCTATTAATAACATTTATTATTTCTTCCTTCTTCTTCTTCTTCTTCTCCATTGCCTATTTCCAGAGTCAATTTTCATGTCTGCCAATTTTCTCGGCGCCTTTGAAACCATTTCAAGTTCCACAACTCAGGAAAGTTATTTCTTTTCTATCGTTTTTTGCTTCACCTCACTTATAGATCTAGTTAGACTTCCTTCACTTCTTGCAACCTCCGAGATTTGTACAGAAGTTCCGGTACATATTTCCTAATAAAATGAACGAAAGTTACTCACAGTTGAAAATAAATGCCCAGAAAAACCTGGAAGAAAAGTATTTTGGAACGTACTACCTTCTAGAGTCCATTCCAGAGGAGAAAGACGAAGAGAATGGGAAGTTAAACAGAATAGAAAGAAGCAGAAATTAAACAGAATAGAAAGAAGCAGAAATCGACACGAAAATTTGGCGTAAACTTGCCAAATTGTTTGAAAGAAATCGGTGTAGTCCAGTGAACGAACGGTGTTGCTTCGTTGAACGAATGTAAACGGAAAGTCCTGATGGTCGGGTTGAAGGCCGATTGGAAACACCGAGTCTGGAACGTAATAAATTGTCCCTTTGCTTTGGTCTCAAGACTTTTTTTTATATTTTTTCCTCTTTTTATTATTTTTTCTATCTTATTTCCGTAAGAGGCTTTGGAGCTATCGCCGAAGGAAGCAATTCTCGTTAATAATCGAACGGGTTGCCAAATTCCAGGGTGTTTTTAGATGATTATCGAAGTTTTCGATAATAATAATAGTAATAATAATAATAATAATAATAATAATAATAATAATAATAATAATAATAATAATAATAGTAAATTAAATCGATAATTTTAAAAGATTTCGTTAAGCCATGTTAGGTAGTATGTCACCTCTTATTTTCCTTTCGTTATATTATTTAGAAAATAAAGAAAGGAAAGATCAAATATAATTAAAAACAAGTATGAGAAACAGAAACGTCTTCTTCGAAAATGTCAAATCGTCCCAAAGCCCAGCATATGGGTCTGCTCTCCCCTTTGCCCTCATGCTGCTTTTGGTTTTCCCCTCTTCCCAATGTCTCGTTAATAACATCAGCAGCAGGCATAGTCTGACGACTGGCTCTCTTCTGTCCCGCATAAAAGAATGAAAATCCTTCACTTTTCAGGATAAAGAATCTTGATGCCTTGGAAGTTTCATGCACTGGATCTCATCCTTTAAAACCATATTTAAAACAGAAATATTAGAGGGGAATAATATTCAGTAATTTATCGAAATATTAATGATATCTTCAAGGACCAACACTACAGGTACTTTAGATTCCTGATAAAATGGGGCCCAACTGGTTATTGCGCCGTCTGAGCCACTGAGAAATATTATATTTCCAGGGGAATTCGTACAAACATCTGTGTATATGTAAAGTAATAGCCACAATCTCCTCTTAACTTCTCAAATTCTTTGCTCTTTTTTTGGATATGCTTGTCACTACAAAGCCTCGAGATCCAACTTCAAAGAAATATGAAAGAAATCATGATGTCAGGTAGCGGGAAATGAACCCGCGATACCATAACGAGATCACATTGCCGACCTGACCACGAGAAGGATAAAAGTCGCTTCCCTCTCGTACATACATATACCTGTCATTTTCAGATATATTTATACTTATTGGAGAATGGAATAGACCCATACTCACCATCGTAGTCAAGTGGGCAATCGTTTGTAATGTCTCATACAGTGGTTGAAGGCTGTTTTATAACGAAAAAGCAGAGGCCAACCGCCCTTATGGCAATGATTTTACTGTCCAACCCCTTTGATGCCGCAGGATGTTATTACACGACCCTTTGATGATGAAAGGAGCCCTTCTATAAGGGTTCTGCGGTAGGAACGAAGGAGAAAAGAGACATTCCTTTCCGTATCGGAGATGTAACAGCAGGATTTGACTTCTGAAAAAGAGGCTATTCTGCCAAGCACCGGGGCACATTCAGCCATTCAGTGCTCACGCCAGAGAAAAGGAGTTACAAGGATTAGGATTCCGTAAAGACTTGTTAGTCCATCCGAGGAGGGAGAGAGAGAGAGAGAGAGAGAGAGAGAGAGAGAGAGAGAGTTTTACAAAGAGTTGTGTGCTCACTTATGTTTAGGGGAGAGAGAGAGAGAGAGAGGTACGAGGATTAGGATGTCTCAAAGACTTATTAATCCATCCGAGGAGACATCGCGTGCTCACTTTTCTCTAGGGGAGAGAGAGAGAGAGAGAGAGAGAGAAAGAGAGAGAGAGAGTTAGAAGTAGTTACAAGGATTAGGATGTCCCAAAAACCTGATTTTCCATCCGAGGGGACATCTTGTGCTCGCTTATCTCTAGGCGCAGGTGTCCTCCTAATGATTTTGTCTGGTTTTCTTTTAAACTCTTTCACACTGTTGCTGTTTACAACTCCTGGTGGCAGTTTGTGTGTCACATATCTTGTATGTGAAGAAGTTCCCACAATGGGATGTGTTGTATCTCTTCATTTCTATTTTCCATCTATTATTTCTTTTCTGGTTTTGGTTTAGTTGAGTGGCAGGACAGCAAATGGAACGGAGGAAGTGAGGATAGAAGTCAAGTAAACAGATAAGAGTTGGGTGCAAGCAGAGGTCGAAGGCGCGCTGCAAATAGCCTTTAGTAATGCCTGCAGTGTGCCGTGTGAAGAGCACTGATGCCGCAATACTACTACGGAGTTGGAGCAAGAAAGGAATAAATGCAAGAAATAGGACTTCAATATTTACGGAAACGGTGAAGCATCATATCTGGGGAATAAGGAACCGGGAAGAAGATTCCAGAGCCTATTAAAAGTTTGTTGATTTCATTGGGGGTGTTGTGGGGAGTAGGGAGTGGACTGAGGGTGGGGATGTGGGCGTCTACGCACATTTTCCATTATTAGTGAGAGATGTATCATGGTAAAACCATTTATTCAATCTACTATTCATTGAACTTTCGTTAATTACCAAATTTTAATCACAGCGACAGAAATCTTCGTTTTTACTTCATTAATAATGAAGATATTTTCCACTTAATCTTTTCCTCCTTTCATTCCTAAAAAAACCAAAAGATATCTTTTAGCTTCGCTCGTATATCAAAAGTATTAGATACCTATCTTGTGTTTCTACTTCGCGCTCTTTCATTCATCCAAAATGAAAACAAAAGAAATCCTACAGAATATCATCCCCAGTTCCGTCCCTCCGCGGAATTCAATCACACAAAATATAAATAAAAGTATTCGGAGAATATAGCATTTCCGGAATCGCAGCCTCGTAAAATCCCGCCAGCCCTATTCCTAAGGGATCTAGGAGGAGCATAAGAAAGGAATTTCTTGTGCGTCGTATTATTCAGATTATTCCGTTTATGAAATATTCAAGTAGCTTCGCTGGTCGACTTTGTAAAACCCCTTGCTGGTGGAAGCTTGTTTCTACAGCAGCTGGTCTCCGGAGGTCTTAGCAGGAGGGCCTCGGCATTTTTTCGCTTATAAAAACCTACTGGAGTTTTGGTGGGGATTAATTTGGTCATTTCATGGATTTTTCTTCACATAAGTTTAACGTTTTTCTATTTTTCTCTTATAAACACCTACTGGAGTTTTGGTAGGGATTAAATTGGTTATTTCATGGAGTTTTTTCACATAAGGTCAAGGTTTTTTTTTTCTCTTATAAAAACCTGCTGGAGTTTTGGTGGAGAATAATTTGGTATTTCATGAATTTTCTTCACAAAAGTTTAACATTTTTTTATTTTTAGCTTATAAAAACCTACTGGAGTTTTGGTGGGGATTAATTCGGTCATTTAATGGATATTTCTCCTCGTAAGCTTAAAATTTTTTATTTTTATTAAGAAAAATACTAGGGTTGTAAGGAAGGTTATCTAGATAGTTTAATGCATTTTTCTAATTTCAGAAATTTTTCGTTTTATAAAAGAAACTCGTGGCGTTTAGGTTAGAATTATTCTGTTCATTTGATGGATCCTTCTGTTGTAACTGTCTTAGAAATGGGTGGGTTATGACGAAAACCACGAAATTTAGATTATTGATTTTTAAACACTGAAACTTTTGTCAAAGAATTCCTGGACAATTTTCTCAATTACTTTCTTCATTTTTTTTATCAGAATCTCGTTCTAGTAGCAATTCGGATATGGGCCACTATTAAAACTACTAGATGTAAGTGATTATTAAAATATCTTATATACACTAAGTATAGGGAAATGATTTTTTTTCGATATAAAAATGTTAAAACTGGGAATATTTCCCATACAACTCATATCCCAATATAAACAGCTTTTTATCACAGCAAAAAAAACCAATATTCGTTAGTACAGGATTCATGTTCATAAGAATATCTAAAAGAATTGATGCGTGATATTTAAATCAAAGTTCTTGTAAAAAATAAAAAGTTGGTAAAAAAAATATATATATATCCACAGAATGCAGAGTAAGGCAGAATATTCCATTTTTGTTCAGTCAAAAATCTTTCTATATTCAATATATCTTATTTTCCATTGCTAGCGTGAAGTAGATGTGAAATATGCCCATCCCGTGAGCCTTTGTGTGATTGTATATTTTTGCATAGTCAAAACAGTACTCTCTCTCTCTCTCTCTCTCTCTAACCAGACAAGAAATAATGGATGGAAACTAGAACTGAAGCGACACAACACATCCCACTGTGGGAACTTCTTTACATACAAGATATGTGACACCTGGAATAAACTGTGACCAGAATTTGTAAAGCGGCAAGAGTGTGGAAGAGTTTAAAAGAAAGCTAGACAAAATCATTAGGATAAGTGAGCACACGATGTCTCCTCGGAAGGACTAACGAGTCTTTGAGACATGCTAATCCTTGTAAATCCTTGTAACTCCTTGTAACTCTCTCTCTCTCTCTCTCTCTCTCTCTCTCTCTCTCTCTCTCTCTGCAAACCTTAGTAAAAATTTTACTGATATTTCCGGGTTTTTAAGCCTCTTCGGAGGATTTGTGACGTAGCTTTCATAATTCCAGAAATACCATCATTAACCTTCAATCCAATGATGTACGTAAATCGGAATGGCAATAAAGTGAATTTGAAATGTTAAATAGGTTGACAAAAACAATTTTTGATTAGTGGAAGATATTAAAAATGGTCTAGGTAAGGCGGAATAAGAAAGTAAAACAGCCTCTGGAAAAGAACGCCTGAAAAGAATGTCACAAAAAATTTTTTTTTTTCTTTTTTTTTGTCAACTGAAAAATAACCCTCGGCAATGTAGATAGCTTCAGACACATGTCATTCAGAACGAGCAATGTTGTATTTGCCTCCGCCATCAATTCATGAGTGAGCATTTTGGACAAGCAGACTCAACCCACAAAAATTCACATTTATCTGAAGCATTTTCCTCACGATTCCTCCGGAGGAGTTGGCTTCTGGAGAACCAACTTTTCACGGAAGTGTCAAAATTTACTCTCAAGTGGCCGTGGGAAGTCAGGGGGAACGTCACATACTTTTAATTTGTTGAGAAACTCTTCAGATGAGGAAATTGGCTTTTAAAATGCATTAGATCTTATGAATCATTATATATTGTCATATGTTAAGCTTCTTTTCATATTAGTTATATGGGTGCTCTTAAAGTGTTTATCATATTTATTTTTCAGTGTTTAAAATGTTAAACATGCTTGTCTAACTATTGGGTCATTTCTTTCGTGTCTATTGTATACCTATGCGATTTGATATTTCTAGACAAGCATTAATTTGCTCCCCACCCCCAAAAAATATTATATATATATCATATATATATATATATATATATATATATATATATATATATATATCTCTCTCTCTCAAAAAAAAAAAAAAAAAAAAAAAAAATCACCATAACGTGACTGGAAAATCTTCAAGTAATCAAAGTCCACAATTATGTAAAATGTGTATTAAAAATACATAAAAGACGGGAGCTTTCGTCTACTTGATCAGTAGACCTCATCAGCCGTACTGATTTTCTTTTCAAAAATATATACAAAAAAGTTACGAAGGACAGGCAGGACTCTGGAAACGCCTCCAAGGGAGATAACCACCAAAACAAACTATCTTAATTATGTTAATTAAGGATAGTTTGATTTGGTGGTTATCTCCCTTGGAGACGTTTCCAGAGTCTGCCTGTCCTTCGTAACTTTTTTGTATATATTTTTTTGAAAATGAAAATAAAAATCAGTACGGCTGATGAGGTCTACTGATCAAGTAGACGAAAGCTCCAGTCTTTTATGTATTTTTAATACACATTTTACATAATTGTGGACTTTGATTACTTGAAGATATATATAATATTTATATATATATATATGATATAATATATGTTAAATGATAGATAATATATATTGAAATATATAATGTTATATATACATTATAATTATATATAGTATATTATATCTAGATGAATATTATATATAATATAATATATTTTAATATATATGATATATCATATATATAATTAGATTATAATAAATCTAATATATATAAATAGGATAATTAATATAATGATATATAAGTATATTATTGATTACTTATTATATATATATATATATATATACTAATATATTATTACAAGTTTATGTATTTCACACATATATATTTTAAAATATATAATTAACCTTCTAGCTATATACATTAAATATTATATATGATGTAATATATGTATGTATCTATATATAATATATATATATATATATATATCTATATATATATATATATATATATATATAGTATGTATATGCGTTTATCATTCGATACCAAAGTCCAGCATTGAATAAAATCATTTCCAGCAAGAAAACCAGCCAGAAAAATCTTGAGTCATTAACAGTACGTATAAGTTTTCTTACATATGCTCACTTAAATCTACTATGAGGAACTGTTACATTAAAATCTGAAGAATTAACATCAAATCTACAAAAAAAAAAAAGTATCATCAATTTGAAATCTTACCTTCGTCGTTTGAGTTAACAGAAGTCAAAAGTAGATAGCTAACAATCAGCTCGAGAAGTCTCCGCCATCTTAGAAAAATCGCCATCTTGAATGCTTGGAAAATGAAAGTCAGGATAATATACTTTTTGTCACCATACTTTCGCACAGAAGTCTTGATAATCATAAAAAATTGAGTGATTTTCTTTCCCTCATTATTTATGGGTTATCAACACCTTCAAGTCCATCTTATAAAATTCATTTTGAATATACAATCACTCTAGAAATCAGTGTATATGTCGTTTATTTATCAGATTAAGAAAAACAATTGTCTTGCAACTTCTTGGACTTTTTAACATCATTTTAAAGATCTATTCTTATCATGATCAGAAATGTAAGTGACATATGCTTCATTTTCATATTTTTCTTGTCTAATGAGTAGCCTCCACTGATATCGCCATTTTAGACAAATTCACCATCTAGACAGCAAAAAGCTTGGAAACATATTACTAATGGGGTCTCTCATTGTCACGTTTTACATCAAAAGCCACAGAACGTAAACGTACGTTATGTATTATCCTTTCCTATATGTAAATCCAAGAAGAATGACGTGACTTTCTTTTCCTTGCATGAGAATTTCCATCACCAGCGTCAAGATTCAATCGAAAATATTGAGACATGAGACCATTGCCGACGATTTGTGATACGGCCATCGCGCCCAATACTTGATGTCTGGGGGGAGATTTCGTCTTCAGTGTCTAGGGAGATTTCGTCCTCGTTTCCCCCCTGACTGTCGAAGAAGTCGCTTGTGTCATGCAGGGACGATCTGGAATAGGAAAGGGAGATAAATTTAGGGGAAAAGGACATTTTTAGGAAGCAACTGATTGCCAATTTCCCTGCATATCGATTCCTTTGCGTTGGGAGACAAAGACGCCCTCGCTCTTTCTCGAGCTCAAATCAGAATCATATTCAGAGCAGACTCGTTTTTCCCTCTTATTAAAATGAAAAGCCAAGGAAGAAGCACAATCGAAATAGGGTTCCAATGGAAAAATATTTAACAGAAGAGCCATGATATATGCCCCTATCTCCCCCAGTGGTGTAAGTTGTCGTTTGGTTGGGGTCTTTGGGGCAAAATCAGTGATAATTCAGACAATGTGCAGAGAGAGAGAGAGAGAGAGAGAGAGAGAGAGAGAGAGAGAGAGAGAGAGGTGGCACTTTGAAATATCTTCCAGTCTTAGATATCAATTCTCAGTAAGGAGAGAACATAACCAGAAGGAGCCACATTCATTATGCCAAGCAAACCGCCGCGAATCATTAGAACGTAAAAATAAAAAATAAAAATGTGAGAGAGAAAGAGCCTCTGATGGCACTACTGAACTTTTCGTGGCTCCTGAGAGCCCTCGAGAGAGTTCACAGCATTAAAGTTTCACTCGTATGTGAACGTTTAATGAGTTTCCATTTCTCTGCGTTTATTTTGCCCAATAGGCAGTGAATGAATACTCCCTCGCTTTGAAAAGGGGCGTTTCCTGACTGAGAACCCTTGAAACAAGAGGGGAAAAAAATCAACGGGTTACAATTTCTTTTCTTTTTCTACTGGATGATGATGGAGAGATGTACGAGACTGCAAGGCCAATTTATTGATATATTTGTATATTCATATTCTTGTCTGTTTGTCTGCCTTCTGACTGCCCTGGCGGAGGAGTAAATTGAAAAGGGCACAGATAAGTAAATAACAACAACTTATAGCTTTGAATCCAGATACGTCAGGATGATCCGGGACTTCCGCTGCAGTGGGTGTTAAAAGATTTGAATTTCAGATTACATCTGAAATTCAAATCTTTTGAATTTGGCGACTCAATGGAGCTGCGAGTTAAATCAAAGGCACTAATAATAATAATAATAATAATAATAATAATAATAATAATAATAATAATAATAATAATAATAATAATATATGAAATTTAGAAATCCATTTTGAAAATTGCATGCAGTTCTGAAATATACATGAAATATACATAAGTGCAACACAAGTAATTTTGTGTAATATTCAGCCGAACTTTATTTGCATTTTGTATGATGTGAATTTGAATTGATAAGACTAGAGGGATTTTATACTAGGGTTCGTGATGTGGGCATAATAGGATTGTTAATTTTGGTAATAAAAGCTCAGTCTTGGTGTTTGTTTTTTTGAATGGCTAAGAAAAACGCCAATATGTGAAACTGCAGAGACCCTTCGTGTCGGTCGAAAGTTCCGGTTTTATATTTACTCAATTAAACTTCGTTTTGCATTGTAGCTTTTTTCTTAACTGTTAATTTTAGCATTGAACGAAGTTTATAAAAGTCGCCATAACTTTTTGTTTAAAGTTGTTGTTGTTGTTGTTCTTGATGTTGTTTTTGTTGCTGTTGTTGTTGTTCTTCTTCTTCTTCTCCTTCTTCTTTTTCTTCTTTAAAAATCGCTTGCTAAATCTATAACGCCAAAATTTCGTTTAATATTTACAACACTGCGTAAACCTTCAGATTACGTATCGAACCTTTTACAATTCTGAATAGATGGTACTGCGTATAAGGAAACCAAGGCACAAGTCCACAATATTTTGTCTAGCCTGACCAATCCTAATTGAAAATGCCAGGTGCCACGCAGAGTGACAAAAACAGCAGCCGGCGAAACGTCAGCAAAAACATATTGTTTTCAAAACATGAACCATTTGTGCACTGGCGTGGATGATACGCCCTCCAACTAAATTTCCTGTTTTTCAGAAGCATTTCTGTTGGTGAATTAACTTTGGCAATATGATCACCCGAAACATTTCTAGGACAGCTTGCGATTTCATTGACATAAATCATAAAAAAAATGTGAATGTTGAAAAGGT